>NC_133775.1:54019-121563 GCF_003597395.2 Chelonoidis abingdonii
GGCTTGACAAAGCCCTGGCTGGGATGATTTAGTTGGGAATTGGTCCTGCTTTGAGCAGGGGGTTGGACTAGATGACCTCCTGAGGTCCCTTCCAACCCTGATATTCTATAACTCTGCTCTCTGGTCACAAACACCGCCTAGTGCCAGGGTCCTGGGGTGCCAAAGCTGATTCCCTTCGGTTCTCAGGAGCAATCAAGTGACTACATTAACAAGTGCTCCTTTTCCAATCTATAGTCTCTCTTCTCCTCCTTAACAGCCTAAGTGAGCTGGCAGGACACAGGTTATGGGGAGGTAGTGCTTTACCTGAAACTGCCTGTAATATTGATTCCATAATAGCAACTCACCTGCATCATCACATTTCTCCCCAGTTCACACGATCACCAGGAAGCCAATGTCTTGGCATGATAATATAGAAGAGCCTGCGGATGGTAAGTAGCCTCTGAACAGCTGTTGAGATACTTAGATAAGGAAGTAATTATCAGATAAATGAGACAGAAATCATTTCCATGTTGTAAAATAAAATAAAACATGTATTTGAAAAAAATTGAACTTTATTGGGCAGTTAAAAAAATAGACTCCTGAAAAGATTAGAAACACTGGAAATGCAAGGTGGTAGCTACACAGGAACTATGAACAAGACAGAGTACCTATAACAGTTCTTATTTTCCAGCTGGATTAATTGGAAAGGACAATGTTGCATAACGTGTTCATGCCTTGAGGAGGTGGAGATGGGAAGAATATACGACCCAGGACAAAGGCATTATCTAAGCAGTATAATAGCTCTTTATGTGTGGGCCTCTGGATATTTTACTACCAAATAGTTTAGAGCAGGAGTGGGAAAACTATGGCTTGCGGGCTACTTGCACCCCGTCAGATGTTTTTATCCAGCCCCTCCTGCTGGGGAACAGGGTTAGTGGCTTACTCCGCCTGCTGCTCCTGCTGGGGAGCAGGGTTGAGGGCTTGCTCCGCTTTGCCTGCCGAGTGCACCCCAGCCCCCGACTCACAATTCCCTTGATGAGCATCATCTTCTGGCATGCAGAGCCACACTGCGCAGGTGTGACTTCACTGCATTGTTTCTGGGATCAGAATCACCCCTACACACAGCAGCACACCCAGTTCCCACCTGGTCTCCTACGGTCCCACCCTCGAGAGCCTCGACACCACCCAGGGGCTGCACTCATCCCACCTAGGGTGCCTCTGCCCATGGTGGTGCCGGGTACAGCTGCTTTGGTGTCACTATCAGCAAGGCCCCTAGGAGTCCCTGGTACCACCTCTGTGGAGCCCTCCTCTCCCCACCTTGGTAACATCACTTATAGAGCCCTCCCTTGCTACATCCCATTGAGTTCCCCTCCCCCACCAGGCATTTATGGCCCGCCATACAATTTCCATACCCAGATACGGCCCTCAGGCCAAAGTGTTTGCCCACCTCTGGTTAAGAGCATGACATCTTGGTGAACTTTCTGATGCACTTCTCTCCCTTTGAGGCTCAGCAGACATGAAACAGGTTTCACAACTTCCTTTATTTTATTCCAAATAGTGCTGCCTTTGAGAAGTGTGAACTTCAGAGACTAAGGAGGGTGCTGCAGGGCCTTGAGTCAGCAGAGAGAAAGCTCCAGCTGGGAAGGCCTGTGGAGAAGGCCAGTCTTTAGGCAAGTGGTGCTGGGAAAGCAGGACAGACCGTCAGAGAGGAGAGGCTGTGCCTAGCTTGGGACTGGGGTGAAATAGAGGAAGAGTAACTGGGCCCAGCTGAAACAGAGAGGATGACTTTGAAGGTTTGAGTTTTCTACTGAAAGCCTTTTTGTTGTATATAATAAATTGGATCTAAGAAGGGAGAATGTTTTGAATAGCTGGCCTCTGTCAACTTTTTTAAAGGGAGACCAAATTAAGGCAAAAACTGAGGCAGGCCTCAGCAGAGCCACATTTGGCCAGGACAGGAGTAGCTTTTGGCAGACTTGCTGACCTCGGACTTTCCACATGTACATATAAAACAGCTAACGATGGTACATAGATAGGAATGTTGCTGAGGTCAGTATCAAGGTATAGCTTTAAAATGTCAAAGGAATTTGGTGGGTAGGTTATTGTATAACTTAATCAATGCTAAATAAATAGCATATGATTAGTCTGTCAAAGCTTATGCACAAGGGTACAGAATTAAGATGTTTATATGCAACTAGCTGCTATATCCTGACTTGATTGCTTAACTATGCACATGGCAATGTTTAACCTCTAAGGACTAATTGTTATTCATAGATTCTAAGGCTAGAAGGGACCATTGTGATAATTTATTCTGAACTCTTGTATAATGCAGGGCAGTAAATCGAGACATATGCCAAGATCTCCCCTTTTCGCAATTCTCCACCAAAATGTTACACTAATAGAATAAAAACCAGCAGGATCTTTTTAAAGGGGATAAGGCAGAATGCTGGGTTTATTGTAAAGACAAAATAAACAGAATGCAAGCTATTCCATTGACTATACCTATTAAAACTTTCTATTTTATACTCACTCACACATACATACAAGTTCTGCAAAGTTATTATAGTTACCAGCCTAGAGGTTGCTTGTGCCAAGTTACTGGCCAGGTAGCCTGGACATGAAGGTGGAGCCGAGTCTTGTCTGATGCGCAACCAATGCTCCTGGAGGGTGGTTACAGAACCAGACTCAAAGTTCTTGGGTTCTGGGGTCTGTTCTTATTGGACTTTGTCCGCATGCAAGTTTATGGAGATTGCTTCATCATGCTGTTGTTACATTTGAAGTGATAATCAAGCAGCAGATGGCACATCCCTGACAGCTCTGTAAGGGCTGGGTGTTCTCTTGCTCTTTAATTCTTCGGTCCCTCCATCCTTGGGGCAGTTGAGTGGATTCCGATTTGCCCTGTGGGGTCATTCAGTTATTTCTACTTTGCGCATTTTTTGGCCAACCAATACCAAAGTTGTAACTTTTAGGCTGGTGCATTTTACTCTTTTATTGTTTATTTAAACCATGCACCCATTTACATGCACTCTTTATTTTAAGATTTTTTACTTTTACTTTACCATTTAACTCTTTTTTAAACACAACTTTTGGGGCATAACAGGTTTTAACAAGTCTGCTTAGCTCATTTACTACACAAAAAAAAATTTTTTTCTTCAATGTGCTGTTCCAAAAAGCAATTGTTTTTCCAAAATTCTTATTACTGCTTAAAACAAACTATCTAAAAATTTACTAATACAATTAACAATTCATCCTTATAAACTCCAAACAAAAACAAAAAAAGCATTTTAATCAACACAACTGTAATATCTTAACTAAAAAGCATTTCTCTTTAATACTCAAGTCTAGCCTAAAACCCACCCAAAACTATACTATACCTATAATAACCTTAATAAAACTCAGTATAATCCAACACAGGTTACTCCCTAGAGCAGGGGTCGGCAACCTTTCAGAAGTGGTTTGCCAAGTCTTCATTTATTCACTCTAATTTAAGGTTTTGCATGCCAGTAATACCTTCTAAAAATGTTACAGTGTATCTTTCTTTCTATAAGTCTGTATTATATAACTAAACTATTGTTGTATGTAAAGTAAATAAGGTTTTAAAATGTATAAAAAGCTTCATTTAAAATTAAATTAAAATGCAGAGCCCCCTGGACCAGTGGCCAGGACCTGGGCAGTGTGAATGCCACTGAAAATCAGCTCGTGTGCCATAGGTTGCCTTCCCCTGCCCTAGAGAATGCATTCCTCCCCCTAGTCCTGTGGGGGAGCAAAATTCAGAATATTAGACAGACAGAGTAAGGCTCTCAATTTAAATTCAGGCTTAACATTCCTAAAGCTCAGACCTGGTCTATACTACACGTTTAAACCGAATTTAGCAGCGTTAAACCGATTTAACCCTGCACCCCTCCACACAACGAGGCCCTTTATATCAATATAACGGGCTGTTTAAACCGGTTTCTATACTCCTCCCCGACGAGAGGAGTAGCGCTGAAATCGGTATTGCCATGTCGGATTAGGGTTAGTGTGGCCGCAAATCGCCAGAATTGGCCTCCGGGCGGTATACCACAGTGCACCATTGTGACCGTTCTGGAAAGCGATCTGAACTCAGATGCACTGGCCAGGTAGACAGGAAAAGCCCCGTGAACTTTTGAATTTCATTTCCTGTTTGCCCAGTGTAGAGCTCTGATCAGCACGGGTGGCGATGCAGTCCCAAATCCAAAAAGAGCTCCAACATAGACAGTACGGGAGATACTGGATTTGATTGCTGTATGAGGAGACAAATCTGTTCTATCACAACTCCATTACAGAAGACAAAGTGACAAAATATTTGAAAGTCTCCAGACTATGGCAGACAGAGGCCACAGCACAGTGCTGTGTGACAAGCGTAACGGAAAGCCAAAGAATCAAATGGATGCTCATAGAGGGAGTGGGTACTGAGGACTCCAGCTATCCCACAGTCCCCAAAAAGCATTTGCTTTCTTGGCTGAGCTCCCAATGCCTTTAGGGTCAAACACATACCCTGAACCACCCCGGACAATATCTCGTCAATTTACCCCCCATTCCCCCCATGAAAGAAAAGGGGGGGGGGGGAAATCATTTCTTGACTTTTTTCAGTGTCACCATATGTCTACTGCATGCTGCTGGTAGACGCAGTGCTGCGGCACTGAACAGCAGCATCCTCTCCCCTCCCCTCCCCTCCCCGGTGGCAGACGGTACAGTACAAAATGACTGATAGCCATCCTCATCATCCTGTGAGTGCTCCTGGCTGGCCTCGGTGAGGTAAAAATAGGAATGACTCCCGGTCATTCCCAGCTGATGGTACAGAACGGTTGGTAACCATCTTCATCATAGCAACTGGGGGCTGAGCTCCATCAGCCCCCCACCCACCCCTTCATGTCTAAAGAAAAGATTCTGTACTGCCTGGACTAATCATAGCAGCTGGAGGCTGCCTCCCCCCATTTAATCTTACTAAAAGTCAGTGTTTCTTATTCCTGCATTCTGTATTACTTCATCATCACACAAATGGGGGGACACTGCAACGGTAACCCAGGAGGGTTGAGGGAGGAGGGAAGCAACGGGTGGGATTGTTGCAGGGGCATGCAACTCATCATTTCTGCGGGATCTGACACGGAGCAGCTGTGCTCTCTGGTTCTCTAGTACACTTGCCCCATATTCTAGGCAGGACTGACTATTTTTAGATCAAACATAAAGGAGGGAATGACCCGGGAAGTCGTTCCCATTTTTTGTCTTTGCGCCCCTGGCTGACCTCAGCGAAGGCCAGCCAGGAGCACCCATGACAGCAGCTGATGGTACAGAATGACTGATAACTGTAATTTCGTTGCCAATTTACAATGGCATGGCAGATGGTACAATAGGGATGGTAACTGTCTCCGCTACCTTGCAAAGGCAAATGAATGCTGCTCTATAGCACTGCAGTACCGCCTCTGTCAGCAGCATCGAGTACACATACGGTGACAGTGACAAAAGGCAAAACAGGCTCCATAGTTCCCATGCTAGAACGTCTGCCAGGGCAATCCAGGGGAAAAGGGCGTGAAATGATTGTCTGCTGTTGCTTTCACGGAGGAAGGAATGAGTGACGACATTTACCCAGAATCACCCGTGACACTGTTTTTGCACTATTATGCATTGAGATCTCAACCCAGAATTTCAATGGGCGGGGGATACTGCAGGAACTATGGGATAGCTACCCACAGTGCAACGCTCCAGAAATGGACGCTAGCCTCGATACATGGACGCATACCACTGAATTATTGTCCTTTGTATGGCCACGTGCACTCGACTTTATACAATCTGTTTTACAAAACCGGTTTATGTAAAATTGGAATAATCCTGTAGTGTAGACGAACCCTCATACACTGAATGGATTATACTGCATATGGGCAGAGAGCACAAGAGTCTTCACAGCCAGCCACAACTCACAGGACCCATGTAACTTAAGGGCAAATGTTGTGGCCATTGAACTTGAGCAACACCCAGCCACTGTAAATCCAAATCCATCCTTGGGCAGACATCAGAAATAAAAAAACTTTGGGGGGCGGGGAGGTAGGGGAGGAAGTTGTTTGGGAAGGAATGTAATGAAGTTCAGAAGATGGATCAAACTGTTTTTGAAAAGACAACAAATTACACAGCATATGCTTGGAGCAGAGGAGTGGGAAAGAATAGGGACTTGGAGCCCAACAGAGGAAAATGTGGATTAAAGAGAGGGGAATAAATGGCAACAGGCAGGAGGGGAAGGAGTTGAAGGCTCAGGTAAGGGGTGTGTATAAGGCAACTGGGAAGGGTGACATGGTGATAGGGCATGTGGGAGAGATTGAAGTAGGGAGCATCTGTTAGCCCTACATTCTCCCCTCCTGTGTGCGTACTGGGGGCTGGAGGGGCAGTCCACATATCTTAGAGCTATTTGTTTCAGGTTGCATTCATCTCCATGGTACACTTTAGAAATTACACCCTCTTGTGCATGTTGTCATGCCACATAGACAAGCTCTGAGATGAATGGGCAACTTCACACCTCTCCAAGCCTCCTATGCCGCAGGCAAGGTTGCCACTTCCAACAGATAAACTGCTATTCTCCACATTATACTGAGCTACTTTAAACAAATCATGGCTACCTTATTCAGGCTTACTTTCACAAGATTCACGTGCCAACAATCCATCACCCATTTAAAAAAAAAATAAATAAATCCTTTTCTTCCTCAATTAGGGTTTTACATAACAGCCATACTGGGTCAGACCAAAGGTCCATCCAGCCCAGTATCCTGTCTACCGACAGTGGCCAATGCCAGGTGCCCCAGAGGGAGTGACCCTAACAGGTAATGATCAAGTGATCTCTCTCCTGCCATCCATCTCCACCCTCTGACAAACAGAGACTAGAGACATCATTCTTTATCCCATCCTGGCTAATAGCCATTAATGGACTTAACCTTCATGAATTTATCCAGTTTTCTTTTAAATGCTATTAGTCCTAGCCTTCACAACCTCCTCAGGTAATGGTAACCTCCACAAGTTGACTGTGCGCTGTGTGAAGAACTTCCTTTTATTTATTTTAAACCTTCTGCCTATTAATTTCATTTGGTGGCTCCTAGTTCTTATATTATGAGAACAAGTAAATAAACTCTTATTCACTTTCTCCACATTGCTCCTCTCCTACTCCCCCTCCAAACTCCCTTGCGAAACTCCCTGTTAGCAGCCCCTGGTCGCTTGTGCGCAGCTTTATAAAGCCCTGGCCTGAGTGAATGCCCACCCACTGATTAAGGCTCAGCCAATTACCAGAGGCTTTGAGCTTTCAAGCCTTCCTTTGAAGCTCACAGCCTCCAACTGCCAGCCACAGCACACGGTCCTTGAAACAAACAGACTGACAAACATCAAGCTCAGCAATAGCATGTAACCCGCCCCCCCCCCCCACCACAACTACAGACAGTCAGTCACTTACCCCACAGAGTCTGATTTGCTCCAGCCCCTGTTCATGAATAAGATGGAGATATATATTGCCCTTATATAAATCCAAGGTATGCCCACATCTTGAATCAGATGTTGGCTCTTCACCTCAAAAAAGATATACTGCATTAGAAAAAGTTCAGAAAGGGCAACTAAATTATTAAGAGTTTGGAATTGGTCCATATGAGGAAAAGATTGAAGAGCTAGGCTCTTCAGCTTGGAAAAGGGAGCCTAAAGGGGATATGATATAGGTATATAAAATCATGAGTGATGTTGAGAAGTGGATAAGGAAAAGTTATTATACTTATTCCCATAATACAAGAACTAGGGGTCCCAAATGAAATTAATAGGTAGCAGGTATAAACAAATAAAAGGAAGTCTTCTTCACACAGCGCACAGTCAACTTGTGGAATTGCTTACCGAGGGTGTGAAGGCGGACTATACAATGTCGTTAAAGGAAACTGGATAATCATGATGGGCAAAGTCCATAAATGGCTATTAGCAGGTAGGTAAGAATGGTTCCCTTACCTCGTGTTCATCAAGGATGGAGACTGGATGGCGGAGAGAGATCACTTGATCATTGCCTGTTAGGTTCACTCCCTCTGGGGCACCTGGCATTGGCCACTGTCGGTAGACAGATACTGGGCTAGATGGACCTTTGGTCTGACCTGGTACGGCCGTTCTTATGTTCTTATTCTCTATCCCTTTTTTAATGATTCCTAACATGCCATTTGTTTTTTTGATTGCTGCTGCACACTGCGTGGATATCTTCGGAGAACTATCCACAATGACTCCAAGATCTTTTTCGTGATTTGTTGTGGCTAAATTAGCCCCCATCATATTGTATGTATAGTTGGGGTTATTTTTTCCAATGTGCATTACTTAACATTTATCCACATTACATTTCATTTGCCATTTTGTTGCCCAATAACTTAGTTAGGACCAAAGCAGACTGTAAAGAACTTCAAAAAGAGCTCAAAACACTATCTTGAGCAGTTTAGTATCATCTGCAAACTTTGCCACCTCACTGTTTACCCCCTCCTCCAGATCATTTATGAATAAATTGAATAGGATTGGTCCTAGGACTAACCTTTGGGGAACACCACTACTTACCCCTCTCCATTCTGAAAATTTACCATTTATTCCTATCCTTTGTTCCCTGTCTTGCAACCAGTTCTCAATCCATGAAAGAACCTTCCCTCTTATCCCATGACAACTTAATTTACATAAGAGCCTTTGGTGAGGGACCTTGTCAAAGGCTTTCTGGAAATCTACGTACACTATGTCCACTGAATCCCCCTTGTCCACATTTGACCCCTTTAAAGAACTCTATTAGATTAGTAAGACATGATTTCCCTTTACAGAAACCATGTTGACTTCTGCTCAACAATTTATGTTCTGTGTGTTACTATTGTTTCAACTGATTTGCCCAGTACTGACATTAGACTTACTGGTCTGTAATTGCCAGGATCACCTCTAGAAACCTTTTTAAATATTGGCGTTACATTAGCTATCTTCCAGTCGTTGGGTACAGAAGCCAATTTAAAAGGACAGGTTACAAACCATAGTTAATAGTTCCACAATTTCACATTTGAGTTCTTGCAGAACTCTTGGGTGAATGCCATCTGGTCCCGATGACTTGTTACTGTTAACTGATAAACTTAACTCCAAAATCTTCTCTAGTGACACTTCAATCTGTGACAGTTCCTCAGATTTGTCACCTACAAAGGATGGCTCAGGTTTGGGAGTCTCCCTAACATCCTCTGCCGTGAAGACTGAAGCAAAGAATTCATTTAGTTTCTCCACAATGACTTCATCGTCTTTAAGTACTTCTGATCGTACAGGGGCCCCAGTGGTCATTTAGCAAGCTTCCTGCTTCTGATGTCCTTAAACATTACCACCTTTTGAGTTTTTGGCTAGCTGTTGTTCAAACTCCTTTTTGTCTTTTCTTATTATATTTTTACACTTAATTTGGCAATGTTTATGCTCCTTTCTGTTTACCTCACTAGGACCTGACTTCCACTTTTTAAAAGATGCCTTTTTATCTCTCACTGCTTCTGGTTGTTAAGCCACAGTGGCTCTTTTTTAGTTCTTTTACTGTGTTTTTTTAATTTGGGGTATATATTTAAGTTGGGCCTCTATTATGGTGTCTTTAAAAAGCACCCATTCAGTTTGCAGGGATTTCACTTTAGTCACTGTACCATTTAATTTTTGTTTAACTAACTCCCTCATTTTTGCATAGTTCCCCTTTTTTAAATTAAATGCCACAGTGTTGAGCTGTTGAGATGTTCTTCCCACCACAGGGATGTTAAATGTTATTATATTATGGTCACTATTTCCAAGCGGTCCTGTTATTATTACCTCTTGGACCAGATCCTGCACTTCACTCAGGACTAAATTGAGAATTGCCTCTCCCCTTGTGGGTTCCTATACCAGGTGCTCCAAGAAGCAGTCATTTAAAGTACCGAGAAATTTTGTCTCTGCATTTCGTCCTGAGGTGACATGTACCCAGTCAATATGGGGATAATTGAAATCCCCCACTATTATCGAGTTCTTTATTTTGATGGCCTCTCTAATTTCCCTTAGCATTTCATCATCACCGTCACTGTCCTGGTCAGGTGGTCGATAATAGATCCCTACTGTTGTATTCTTATTAGCGCATGGAATTACTATCCATAGAGATTCTAAGGAACATGTGGCTTCATTTAAGATTTTTAGTTCATTTGATTCTACATTTTCTTTCAGATATAGTGCCATTCCTCCTTGCCCCCCACACTGCCTGTTCTGTCCTTCTGATATATTTTGTACCCCAGAATGATTGTGTCCCATTGATTGTGCCCACTCCACTAGGTTTCTGTGATACCTATTATATCAATATCCTCCTTTATCACAAGGCACTCTAGGTCACCCATCTTATTATTTAGACTTCTAGCATTTGTGTACAAGCACTTTAAAAACTTGTCACTGTTTATTTGTCTGCTCTTTTCTGATGTCATGGGACCTGACCAACTTTAATCTGCTCAAGAGAAACCTTTTCCTAATCAATGAGTTTTTTGTGCTTCATCTAATTCCAGAATGCACTTCAGAGTTATTAGACAGACATTCAAAAGCTTCTTTCACAGACAGCTATTTTCCATCTTCCCCAGGTTAGAGACACCCTCTCCCTGGCCATAGCAAACCTCGTTAAACACAGACAACTGCTCAGAGTCATACAACATACTAACATCGTTATAAACTGGACTTCCAAGATGATGCTGTTTTGTGATTATTAAAAAAAAACAAGCAAAGTCTGGCAGTTTCTTGTTGCATCCGATGCACCCTCTCCTCAGCCTGTATGGTTCTCTCTGCAGCTTGTTTCTCTTGCATTTGAAGATATGCCATTCTTTGTTCGTGTTCAAACTTCAGCTTGTTTTTCTGATCACTGGCCATTAACAGATTTTTCAGTTCTTGCTCTGGGGCCTTTTTCTTAGAAGACAATTACCTCTGTAAGCACAATTCTTCAAGGGTTTTTCTGTCCAGTTCTTCCTATGATTGTTGCTCAGTCATTGTAACTGATTTTTAACCCTTAAACTCTCCAATATCAAAATGTATTTTTGACAAGCACCTGGTTCTGATACAAAAATCCAGTTAACTGTGGTAATGTGTATCCTAGCCAGACTATGCCACGGTGACAGGAGTCCCAGGGTGCCACACTGATGTTACTCAGTTAGGGCAAACTGCACAGAATGGGGCAGACAATCCCCATAGCTGGTGGATAGTCCAATACTTAGATTCACCAAGACAGCACAAAACAACAACTTCTATAATACCATACTGGTTACCCAGAAGCCAACACAGTTCCCTTAAAGCAACCCAGCCTCAAGCCTCTCCCAGACACCCAAGTCAAATACGATGAGGATTACTGAAAATCTTATATAAAAAAGTTCTACAAATCCCAAGGTATCGGACACATTACCTCCCAAGTTAATGAATATCTCAGATCTTACCCAAATACATGCTTACAGCCAATCCATATTAACTAAACTAAAATTTATTTAAAAAGAAGAGTATATTGGTTAAAGATCAATATACCTACAGACATGAATACTGTTCTGAGATCAGATTCATAGTAGAGATGGTGAGTTTTGTAGTTGCAAAGAGTTCTTTCAGAATTAGTCCATAGGTTATAGTCCAATGTTCATATTCAGTGTAATCCAGATAGGACTGGAGATCTGAGTTTTACGATTTAAGCTTCCCCTGCATGAAACATCAAGCAGATCTGAGATTAAAAAAAGATCAGGACACAAGGGGTTTTTACACAGTTCCAGGCCTTCTCTTGACAGTTCAGAGTCCTTAGGTGAACAATAGGCAATCATGGAGACTTTGAAGTAGACCTATTTCCTAATCATCACTGGCAGTTAACTACAGGGATTAACATAAGGCAATTTATCCATGAAGCAATTTATCACAAACTTTAAAGAGACATATAGAAAATGACACTTTCACCCAAGATTCATCTAAATGTTAATATTCCATTTTGATCTCTGAATCAATTGCTATAGTGAGACAGGAACTGTCTGTTTACATGGCTAACATCTAACAAGATATAAGTAAACACATACAATTAGTATGACCTCCAATTCTCTAACAATACAGGTTTGCATTTCAAAGTTCTAGCCTATCTGACATGGGATCACCCTAATTACCATTCACATACTTTTCTAATATGTCTCTAAAGGTTGACTCTGGGTCATTTAGCCTGTGAGCTGCTTACCTCTTTCTACTGACACCTTACTTGACACACTCTGTAGAAGATTTGTTGCAATTATATAACGGTGGTAACAACAATGTAACACATCCTGATATCAAGTGGTACCAGAACATCCCAATATCAAGGATGATACAAAAACATTCCCTAAAAAGATAAGGTCAGGATAACAGTATAACTTGTTTATATCAGGGTATAAATATGTATCTCAGAGGGAGTACCTTTGACCAGCTTAGGGGGCAGTGGAAAGTCCCACCACTCACTCAACTGTGTCCATTGGCACTGGCATACATAGAATATCAGGGTTGGAAGGGACCTCAGGAGATCATCTAGTCCAATCCCCTGCCCAAAGCAGGACTAAGTCCCAGACAGATTTTTGCTCCAGATCCCTAAATGGCCCTCAAGGATTGAACTCACAACCGTAGGTTTAGTAGGCTAATGCTCAAACCACTGAGCTATCCCTCCCCCACGTCTTAGTATCCTCATAGAGTCTGCTAGGTGCTATTACTGTGCTTCGTTGACAAGCCTGGCTGGGTGCCTTCGTACCTTAATGGATCTTGTGGTCACTGGGTGGTTCACTCAAGGTTGCTGTGCCAACTGTCTGTGCAGAGCTGCGAGAACACACACACAGAGCCAAATATCTAACCATACTATTCAGAGAACAGAATTCATTGGGGTGGTCCTCGACTCTCAGCTAGCAAAAGCCTTTCTTCTGGAAGATCGCTTTCAGGCAATCTTGGAGTTAATACGCTGCATGCAAGCTCACCTGGTCATGACGGTTAGGCTTTGCTTGAGCTTTCTTGGCCACATGGCTTCGTGTACACATGTGGTTTGTCATGTGAGGCTGAGACTCAGACCTCTCAAAGCCTGGCTGGCTATGGTGTGTTTCCCCTCCAGGCACCACCTAGATAGGGCTATCGGGGTGCCTCGTATATCCTCAGCTCCCTGTGATGGTGGCTGGATCACCTAGTAGTCTGCAGGGGGATTCCCTTCACAAAACGCCAGCCATCAGCAAACCTGGTCTTGGATGCCTCAGCACTGGGCTGGGGAGCCCACCTGGAGATGCTCAGGACCCAAGGTCGCTGGTCTGCAGAGGAGTTATCGCTTCACATCAATGTCAGAGAGCTCAGAACAGACCATCTAGCATGCCAGGTGTTCTTGCCTCACATTCCGAATAGGACAGTTTCAATTCTCATGGACAATAAATCAGCCATGTACTACATCAACGTTGAGGGACCCATTTTCTCCCCACTCCCATGTTGGGAGACAGTCTCTCTATGGGAGTTCTGCATTGTGCACTCAAATCGAGATCGAGGCTTCATACCTGCCAAGGGTGCAGAACCAGCTTGTGGACTGCCTCAGCAGGTCCTCCTCCACCTACCTCTATGCCCAGATGTCACGGTGAGCATCTTTTGCAAAAGGGGATTTTTCCCATAGATTTGTTCACTACACATTCCAACAGAAAGAGCCAGCAGTCTGCTTCCTGAGGGGTCACAGCCCGGCTCCATGACGGATGCCTTCCTGATGAAATGGTTGCATTACCTATTCTATGGCTTTCTGCCTATCCCGCTGATTCACAATTTGCTGATAAAGATCAAGCAGGATTGGGCTTGGGTTATCTTAATAGCTTCAACTTGGCCTAGGTAGCACTGGTAAATACCTTGCTTGTTCATCTCTCCCTTGAGACCCCACTCAAGCTCCCTCTGTACCCAGACCTGATCTCACAAGACCATGGTCGGCTGCTCCACCCAAACCTCAGCTCTCCGAGGCCTAAAATCTGCGTGACTGAACCCCAACGAACAGGCTTGTTTGAGCAGGTCCGCAAAAAAGTCTCCTGGGCAGAAGGAAACCTTCCATGAGTACAGCTTACTGTGAAAAGGGGAAGCGGTTCTCTCTCTGGTCATCCAGATGTGGAGTCCCGCTGATGCAATCTTTGCTTAAGTAATCTAAGATAAATCTATCTTTGAAAGAACAGAGCCTGGCCCTTTCCTCTATAAAGGTCCAGTTGGCAGCCATTTCAGCATTCCATCCAAAAGTCAACAAAAGGTTGGTGTTCTCCCTCGAAATGGTAGTCCGCTTCCTCAAAGGTCTGGAGAGGACATTCCCTCAGATTAGGGAACCTCTCCCCCCATGGGATTTGAACCTTGTCCTCTTGAAAGTGACATGGCCACCGTTTCAGGCACTCACGGTGCATTCTTTTACTACATCTTTTGTGGAAAACAGCCTTTCTGATGGTGATTACTTCGGCCAGGAGGGTGTCAGAGATCTGAGCCCTCATGGCAGAACTCCCATACACAGTTTTCTTTATGGACAAGGTACAGCTTCAGCTGTACCCAAAATTTCTCCCAAAGGCTGTGTCCCAATTCCACTACAACCAACCAATCTTTCTGCCGGTCTTTTATCCTAAACCTCATACAAGTAAGAAAGAACAACGCCTGCATTCCTTGGATGTAAAAAGACATGCTCTGGCATTTTATATTGAAAAGACCAGACCATTCTGTAGGTAACTTCAGCTCTTCATAGTGATAGCTGATAGAATGACAGGGCTTCCCACCTCTGCCCAAAAGGATCTCATCTTGGATCACATCTTGCATACGAATGTGCTATGACCTCGTGGGCATTTCCCCTCCACCAAACTTAACTGTCTGCTCCATGAGGTCTCAGGCCTCTTCGGCAGCCTTCTTAGCACAGGACCCATTCCAGGAAATATGTAGAACAGCAACCTGGTCCTCAGTGCACATGTTCTTCACACATTATGACCTCTCCTGTCATTTGTGAGTTTGCAAATATTATTGCCAGCAGCTCCAAGATTTCTTCAGCTAATTCCTTCAGCAGCCTGGGGGTGAACAGCATCAGGCCTCGCTGACTTGAATTCACTTAAATTAGTCAGAAGATCTCTGACATGTTCTTTACTTATCCCGATCTGCATCCCTTCCCCCCTTTGTCATCTATGGTTACTTCACTAGTTTTCTGGTCACGTTATTTTTTGTGAGAAGAATTAAGCCCCACTTTACTTAAAAGGTAAGTTCTTCTTTGATTGCTTGCTCATAGCCATTCCAGTTAGGTGTGCACGCACCGCGTGCACGTTCGGAGATTTTTACCCTAGCAACACTCAGTGGGCCAGCAGGGCACCCCCTGGAGTGGCGCCGCCATGGTGCCCTATATATACCCCTGCCGGCCCATCCACTCCTCAGTTCCTTCTTACCGTCTGTGTCGGTCGTTGGAACAGTGAAGCGCGGCTTAGCCGATCTCCACCTCCCTAGCTCTTTGCTCGTTTATATAGTTATTGTGTACATAGTTAGTTTTCCATAGTTCTCATTAAATTTTATATATATATTAGTAGTAGTTATAGTAGTTGTGTATATAGTTAGAGGGTCGGGGGCTAGCCCCTTCTCGCCCGGTACTGGGGCCCATGCCTGGTTCACCGGGCTTCAAACCTTGTGCAGCCTGTCATCGGCCGATGCCCACAGGAGAGCCGCACGACTCCTGTTTAAAGTGTCTGGGAGAATCCCACCTTGCGGACAAGTGCCGAATTTGCAAGGCGTTCAAGCCCAGGACGAAGGAAGAGTGAGACACTCGCCTCAAGCAACTCTTGATGGAGGCAGCTCTAACTCCTCCATCTTCGGCACCGACTCCGGCACCAGGAATGAGTGCTCCCTCCGCACCGGAACGCATGGTTTCGGTGAAGACTCATCGACACCAGCCTTCACCAGCTCAACCCTCTGGCAGGCACCGATCCCTCTCCCCAAGGACCAAGAGGCAAAAGGCTCCTGCGGCACCGGTATCTGCGCCGCAGTCGGAGCGTACATCTAAGGCGGACCGCCCGGCACCATCAACTGCTGCGGCACCGCTTGCGTCCGCATCATCGATTCCGGTCTCTCAGGAGCCATTGAGTCCAGTGCCTACCAGCTCCCCAGCGCGCGCTGTGGGCGAGCTCGTTGTGCCCTTGACGCCGGAGACTCTCTCCACAACTCGGGAACTAAATTGCTCTGACAGAGCCTGAGCTGCCCCAACCCCCGGCTCCGCCAGTGCGGGTTGTTCAGTCACTGGGCAAGCCCGCCATGATGAGGCCATTTTCGCCGGACACTGTGCAACGCCACCAGTCCTGATCCAGGTCCCGCGGACGCTCTCGATCCAGACATCGCTCCCGCTCCCGGCGCCGCTCGCAGTCCCGGTACCACTCTCCATCCCGGTACCGGTCGTACTCGCGGCAGTACAGGAGTCCAATGGATGCAGAGACCTGGTCCAAGCGACTTCAGCTCCTCCGTGGCCCTCGCGTCATCCATCTGTCTCCTTCCATGCGGACAGTGCCTCCTACGGAGACTCGGAGACGCATGCCCATGGCCTGGACCACAGACCTCATCAGTGGTCCTTTTGGACACATTGGGCGTATCATCAAGCCCAAGGTGAACCGACTGGCCCATCACGCTCCGGTCATTCAGAGCGCCGTGTGCCCGAGGCCACCGTCAGCCAACATCTCCCCGCTGACACAGAGGAAACCAGTGTTCACGCACCGGAACCGCATGACCTTCCGGAGCCGGAGGTCCCCCCGGACCAGGCATCAGTGCAGAACCCACTCGTCCCGGGGCTGTCATCTTCCTCCTCCCTGGATGAGGCAGTAGCGGGGACGTCATCATCGGGACCACCTCCAATTGACCTCTGGTCACACCAGGACCTTCTGTAGCATGTCGTCCAAAATATCAACCTGCCGGTAGAGGAGATCCCAGAGGTGGAGGACCCGGTGATTAGCATCTTGTCCTCAGAGACACCCACCCGAGTGGCTCTCCCATTCATCCGTTCGATCCAGGCTAGAGCTGACACTATCTGGCAGTCCCTGGCTTCCATCCACCCACAGCCAAGGGGATCGAACGGAAGTATATGGTGCCTTCCAAGGGGTATGAGTACCTCTATGTGCACCCCGTTCCCTGTTCCTTGGTGGTACAGTCCGTCAATGAACGGGAGCGCCACAGCCAACAAGCCCGCACCTAAATCTAGAGAAGCCCGGCGCATGGATTTGTTGGGGCGAAAAATCTATTCTGCGGGAGGTCTCCAACTCCGCATAGCGAACCAACAAGCCCTCCTCGGCAGATACAGTTACAAACACCTGGGAGGCTGTCGGGAAGTTTACTGAGTTGGTTCCACAGGATTCCTGCCAGGAATTTGCAGCCGTCTTGGAGGAGGGGAAGAGGGTCGCCAGGACCTCCTTACAAGCCTCATTGGATGCCGCCGATTCGGCGGCCAGAATGGTCGCTTCTGGCATAGCCATGCGCCGTATATCATGGTTGCAAGTGTCCGGCCTGCCACCTGAGTTGCAACATACGGTACAAGACCTGTCATTTGATGGTCAAGGCTTGTTTTCACAAAAGACGGACCCCAGGCTGCAGAGTCTAAAGTAATTATGCGTTTGTTGGGAATGCATACACCTCAGACTCAGAGATGGTCCCTCCACTCCCAACCGCAGTGCCCTTACCCCCCACCTCGGCCACGGCAAGACTTTGCCAGAAGGAGAGGTCGTACTAATCGCAGACATCAGTCTGGACTTCAAGAGGGCAACAATTCTGGTCCCACCAAACCAACGCCGGGACCCAAACCAAACTTTTGAGGGTGCGCCTGAGAGCAGTGTACCAATTGCTTCCCCGGATCCCTTTCAGTTCTACAACTGCCTTTCCCTGTCCCTTCCGGCATGGTCCCAGTTGATGTCAGATCATTGGGTCCTACGCACGATGGAGCCTGGATACCGCCTGCAGTTTGTTTCACCCCCTCCTTCCCACCCCACCCCCTCGTCCCTCTTCAGGGACCCCTCTCACAAGCAACTCCTCATCCAGGAGGTCCACAAGCTCCTCTCAAATCGGAGCTATAGAGGAGGTACCGGAAGAGTTAAGGGTCAAGGGGTTTTATTCCCGATATTTCCTTATTCCCAAGGCGAAAGGGGGGCTCCGGCCTATCCTAGACCTGCGAGGACTGAACAAATTCATCAAAAAGTTCAAAGTTCCACATGGTATCCCTAGGAACCATTATTCCTTCCCTGGATCCTGGAGATTGGTACGCTGCTCTCGACATGCAGGATGCATATTTCCACATAGCAATTTATCCCGCTCACAGGAGGTATCTGCGCTTTGTGGTAAACCATCGACACTACCAGTTTACTGTCCTGCCCTTTGGCCTCTCCTTGGCCCCTCGTGTGTTCATGAAGTGTATGGTGGTTGTTGCTGCTTCCTTATACCATCGTCGTATACATGTCTTCCCTTACCTCGACGACTGGCTTATCCGAGGGGCCTCCGAGGCACAAGTCATCAGCCAAGTGGCCATTATCAAGGACCTCTTTCTGCGTCTAGGCCTGATCATCAACTTCGACAAGTCCACTCTGGTGCCTACGCAGAAGATAGAGTTTATCGGGGCAATGCTGGACTCCAACCTTGCGACGGCCAGTTTACCCCCCCACCAGTTTCAGGCCATAGTCTCACTTATCCAAGGTCTTCAGCGTTTTCCAACAACCTCTGCCCGCACTTGCCTTGGCCTCCTCGGTCACATGGCTGCATGCACATTCGTTACAAAGCACGCCAGGCTGCGAATGCATCCTCTCCAAATCTGGCTCGCCTCTATCGGCCGCACAGAGACACCATAGACATTCTGACAATTCCACCGAGCGTTCTCGGCTCCCTCGACTGGTGGCGAATGCCCTCCTGGGTGTGTGCAGGACGACCGTTCCATCCTCCCCAGCCCCAGTCCCTAACAACGGATGCATCCTTCCTGGGCTGGGGTGCTCACCTAGGGCGCCTGTACACCCAGGGCCTTTGGTCACCCAGGGAGCTGACTCTACACATCAATGTCCGGGAGCTGAGAATGGTACAGCTAGCGTGCCAAGCGTTTCGGCGCCATCTGCAGGGCCGTTGTGTTGCAGTCTTCACGGACAACACAACGGCCATGTATTATATAAACAAACAGGGAGGGACGTGGTCCTCCCCCTTGTGTCAGGATCCTACTGTGGGACTTCTGCATAGCCCACTCCATAGACCTAGTAGCCTCCTTCCTCCCTCCCAGGAGTCTGGAACATGCTTGCAGATCATCTGAGCAGGTCCTTCCTGGCGCACGAATGGTCCATCCGTCCGGACATTCTCCACTCAGTTTTCCGGAGATGGGGCTTTCCCCAAATAGACCTCTTTGCCTCCAGGGAGAACAGGAAATGCCAGGTGTTCTGCTCCCTGCAAGGTCGCTCCCCGGGCTCCCTGTCGGACGCATTCCTCGTTCCGTGGACGGGCCACTTCTGTTATGCCTTCCCACCGTTGCTTCTCGTCCACCGAGTTCTGATCAAGATGCACAGGGACAAAGCCCGCCTTATCCTGATCGCTCCGGCTTGGCCGAGGCAGCATTGGTACACCATGCTGCTCAACCTGTCTCTGTCACACTCAATTCCCCTGCCACTTGACCCAGACCTGATCACGCAGGACTTCGGCAGGCTACACCACCCTTCATCTGACTGCATGGCTGCTGGCTGGTTGAACCAATCGGAGTTGCATTGTTCCTCCACAGTGCAACAAATGCTGCTCGGAAGCAGAAAGCCCTCCATGCGGTCAACATACCTTGCTAAATGGAAGCGCTTCTGTCACTGGTGTACTCAGCAGGACCTTTCTCCGCAGGCTGTATCAGTCCCCACCATCTTGGACTATTTATGGTGTCTCAAAGAGCAAGGTCTAGCGATCTCTTTGCTAAGAGTGCACCTTGCAGCTATTTCCACCTTCCATCCTGGGGAGGCTGGCAGTTCCGTTTTTTCCCATCCTGTAGTTTCCAGATTCCTCAAGGGCTTGGAGCGACTCTATCCACAGGTCAGACAACCAGCCCCTACCTGGGACCTGAACCTTGTCTTATCCAGGCTCATGGGGCCCCTCTTTGAGCCTTTAGCCACATGCTCACTGCTGTACCTGTCCCGGAAGACAGCTTTCCTAGTTGCTGTCACCTCGGCTAGACGGGTCTCGGAACTTAAAGCTTTGACTGTGGATCCCCCGTATACGGTGTTCCATAAGGACAAGGTACAGTTGCGACCACACCCGGCGTTCCTCCCTAAAGTCATCTCCTCCTTTCATGTTCATCAGGAAATCTTCCTGCCAGTCTTTTTTCCAAAATCGCACTCATCGCGACGGGAACAGCAGCTGCATACTCTGGATGTCCGCAGGGCTCTCGCGTTTTACATCGAGATGACCAAACCCTTCCGGCGTTCACCTCAGCTGTTTGTAGCGGTGGTAGAACGTATGAAGGGCATGGCAATCTCTTCCCAAAGGATTGCTTTTTGGGTGACATCCTGTATTTGGACATGCTACGACTTGGCTCATGTTCCAACTGGCCATCTTACCGCCCACTCTACGCGGGCTCAAGCCTCATCTGCCGCGTTCTTGGCCCATGTTCCCATACAGGAAATCTGCCGCGCTGCCACCTGGTCTTCCATCCACACCTTTGCATCGCACTACGCATTGGTCCAACAGTCTAGAGATGATGCTGCCTTCGGCTCAGCGGTCTTACATTCCGCAACGTCTCGCTCCGACCCCACCGCCTAGGTAAGGCTTGGGAATCACCTAACTGGAATGGATATGAGCAAGCACTCGAAGAAGAAAAGACGGTTACTCACTTTTGTAACTGTTGTTCTTCGAGATGTGTTGCTCATATCCATTCCACACCCGCCCTCCTTCCCCTCTGTCTGAGTAGCCGGCAAGAAGGAACCGAGGAGCGGATGGGCCGGCAGGGATATATATCGAGCACCATGGTGGCGCCACTCCAGGGGGCACCCTACCAGCCCACCGAGTGTTGCTGGGGTAAAAATCTCCAATGAACGTGCACGCAGCGCATGCACACCTAACTGGAATGGATATGAGCAACACATCTCGAAGAACAACAGTTACAAAGGTGAGTAACCGTCTTTTTTGCACTTTTCAGTCACTATTGCCATCTCCAGGAGGCCAGCCTTCATGACCTCTTG
Organism: Chelonoidis abingdonii; assembly: GCF_003597395.2. Classification (NCBI taxonomy): domain Eukaryota; kingdom Metazoa; phylum Chordata; order Testudines; family Testudinidae; genus Chelonoidis; species Chelonoidis abingdonii. Next base: position 75,163 of record NC_133775.1, read on the forward strand.
AGGTCCCTTCCAGCCCCACATTTCTATTATTCTATAACTGCGTATGCACATGCCTTTACACAGAGTGAGAACAGCCTGGGGGAAAAGGCATTGACAATACAGGGTCTGTAAGTTTACAAACAAACAGAAATAGGAACTAGTTTCTTGAAATCACAGATCAGGAAATAGGAACTGGAATAGTAAGGGATTAGGTTACAAGCAAGTAACCTAAGCAATGTCAATTGGCAGGATAGGGAGGGGTGGCTGACAGCAGACAGAGTGAGGATAGTGGGCTGTTGTACAGGAGACAAGGATGACAGAATTAGCAGGATGTATGGATAAGTTTGACAAAAACAATAGATATATCATGACACCTCACAGGGTCATTCACAGAAGCGCAGAATCAGAGAGCTGACTTCACTGTTGGCTTCTTGTCTATTTCTTTTAGAGTAGAAGCTCCTCAGGATAAGGTTCAAATCTTCCCTTATGTCATGCACACTGTCAGCACTTAATTATTTAATCTAGTTCCTTTATTCTGGTTTACAGGACACTGTCCTCCCCAATACTTTTTTCCCCTCCAATCCAACAGCCAAGTTTCTGAATCTTATTCACCATGCCGCACTGGAGCCAACCAGGAAATACACAGAGCCACAGACAGAGAGCCAGGAAATTGGCTGGAACACCGCTCCCTTGGTGAGTAGGATCGCTAAACACTCTATCTAGAGTATAAAAAGGAGCAGCTCAATGTGGGCCTTTGGACTCATTTCTCTGGTTGAGGAATAAACCTGGAACAAACTTGAAACAAATACAGGCAAGTCTTATCTTAGGCGAGGGTTCCGTTCCACGGTTATTGCGTAAAGCAAAAAAATCACGTATAGCCAAAATTATATCCCCAAGCCCTTTAAACCCTGCCCACAGCTCCAGCGGCTGGGGGAAGGGGGGCGGCATTTAAAGGGCTCCAGCGGGCTCCCTGCCACCCTTTAAATGCCCCCCCCCAGCCCCACCGCTGGAGCTGCAGACGGGATTTAAAGGGCTCCACCGGGCTTCCTGCCGCGGTGGGGAGCCCAGAGGAGCCCTTTAAATCCCGCCTGCAGCTTTGGCAGTCAGGCTGGGGCTGGCATTTAAAGGGCCCGGGGCTCCACGGTGGCTGGACCCTCGGGCCCTTTAGTTTGCCATAGGGGCTACCAGCCACCTCTGCAGCTGGGAGCCCCCTGGGTGATTTAAAGGCCCTGGGACTCCCAGCCACAGCTGGTGCCCCAGGACCTTTAAATCTTGAGGCCACGCCCTCCCACTCCGGCCATTTGTGTAAAGTTGAAATCACACGTTAAATGCGTGTAAGTTGGGAGAGACCTGTATAACCAATGGAACAAAAAAAGGTGTGGGAAAACAGGAATGGTTGGGAAAAAGAGCTGAGGTGCTAGTGGGCAGCAAACTGAACATTAAATTTTAGTAGAACATGTAGTATACAGCCCTACTCAGAGGTGCCAACTTTCTGAGTTCATGTATGAGTGCATGCGCAAACACACACACTCAACCCCTGCTCCATCTCAGGCTCTGCCCCCACCCCTGCTCTTCCTCCCTTCCTGCTCCTGCTCTTCCTCCCTCCGCCCCCAGTGCCTCCTGCATGCTGCTGAACAGCTGATCGCTGTGGCCAGCAGGCACTGGGAGGGAAAGGGAGGAGCTGATCTGCAGGGCCTGCCGGTGAGAGGGCTGTGGGGGGAGGAGCTGATCCATGGGACTGCTAGTGGATGCGGATCACCCACTATTTTTTTTCCATGAGTACTCCACCCCAAAGCACCCACGGAGTCTCGCCTATGGCCCAACTTGCGTAGGCATTGCAGAGTACAGAGGTGAAGTGATAGTCCCCCTCTCTCAATCTGCTAAAACCATATCCAGAATATTTGCATTCAGTTCTGATAACATCAATATCATATGCTACAAATGTTTGTAAGTAAATGTGGTATGACTATATCCTTTAGGTAGGTGGGAAGAACGAACCAGGAAACTACTAATAAACCTAAGGTGTATCCCAGTTAGAATATATATTCTGATTTATGATAAGGAATCAAACATGGAAATACTTGAGGAGAAGAGATGTGAACTCTGATGCATGGGTTTATTAAAAATGGATCACGTCTGACAAACTAATAGCAGTAATCATGACAGATCCAGCAGAGACTTCTGAGGTTCCATTAAAACAAAGAAGTGCCTGAAGAATTCTGGTAAATTTCTTCTTGGAAACCAGTTAGTTGAGGGAACATAAAACTGATAATTGTCAAGTATCAGAGGGGTAGCTGTGTTAGTCTGGATCTGTAAAAGTAGCAAAGAATCCTGTGGCACCTTATAGACTAACAGACGTATTGGAGCATGACCTTTCATTGGTGAATACCATGCATCCGACGAAGTGGGTATTCACCCACGAAAGCTCATGCTCCAATACATCTGTTAGTCTATAAAGGTGCCACAGGATTCTGCTGATAATTGTATTTGTTTCAAAGTAGAGACAGGATTGCCACAGGTCAATTTCTTAGAGCTTCCTCTACTCAAAGGGGAAAAGAGCAGATAAGCAGTCAATGGGGTAGGAGTAGAGGGCTTTAGTCTTTAAAAAATTAGCTAGTTTCTAGATGGATAACACCTGCAAACAGGCTATCACTAAGGGGGGTAACAAGGTGTATAGCGCACTAAAGGGGAAACAATTTCTGGCTGCAGAGATTCTTATATAAATAAAGTCATGACTTGCACTGCCACCTTGCCACCAGAAACACTGACCTCTAACCTGCATCCCTGTGCAACTCACCCCTTCTTGCTACCGCCTCCTGGCTTGATTGGTAATGTACTTCTGGCCAGCCACAAAACCTCACACATTCCTGCTGGCTTTAGTGACATGTTTTTATCCTTTATACCATTAGCCTGCAAAAAATGCAGCTAAGGGGTGAGGGATCCCATGCCTGCACCAAACTACTGTTAACTAGTTCCAGCTCCAGAAACGTTAGTGCTATGGTGCATCTCGGATGAGTCAGTTACTGGTGACAATCCCTGAGCTAGAAAGAGCCCAGCTTGACTTTCAGGTGGTCGATTGAAGTTGCAGGACTAGCAGCAATGGGTGAGGGAAAATAAATGCATCTAGAATTGAGCACATCTAAAATGGTGTTAGAGACAAACCTAGGAGCTCTCAGTACCATTTTTACAGAATCACTTTAGAAGTGCAGTTACTGAAAGACAAATGAAGTTTACTTTATATGAGCACCTGGGTACTGTAGTAATCCAACAGTGAAGATCTGACAGACCAATGGCCGGTATGGTAAATCCTATCTATTGCTTTTACCTTAGTGGTGATCAGCCAATAACCTGAAATAAGAGATTCAGTTACCTTGTTAATCATATAGTCATCTAGTCATGCAGCAGTGAATTGCAGCAACTGACTCCTTGCATCCTTCATCTCAAAGAAAACATCTCCTGGAGATGCTCCTCACACTTTGACCGTTTTCTCTTCCACAGATTAGTGTGGCCCGCACTGACCGCAGACTGTACTTCCCATGCCGGAACAGTGAGATCACCAAGTACATGGCTGCCATGTGGCGCCTGAAGGAGCAGAGTGAGAACATGCCGTAGGGTGGTGGTAGCAACATTGCTTTGCTAGGCAGAGTTGTGTGGTGTTGGAGTTTCTAAACAATGTTGCCACCTCCTCATTGCCATAGGTAGCCCTGTAGATTTCTGAGCAAGGGAGGAGGAATCTCCAGCTGGGCCATACCTCCTGGAAGCTGACAGCTGTTACAGAAATAAACCCATGTGAAAGTTCTGCTTTTGTCTCTTACTGCTCACGTCCATTCCTGACGTTAGTGGATGTACTAACAACCTGTGAAAGGCTCTACTCTTTTGAGAGGCTCCAGGCTTGTGACTACAACAAAGCCAGTATTTACTAAGTCTGACCTGGAGGTTAAATTCCCCACTTTTACCAAAGGCAGCTGTGGAAAGAGCCATGGTGATCCTCCAATCCCAGACACAATGAGTGACAGATTTCAAGTCCCTCCCTCAAAACACAACACTGAAGATACGAGAACCAAATGAGATCTGTCCACACTATTTAATGAGTTCACATATGCAGGCCCAAGGCTTAAGAAGCAGAAGAAAAAACTTGAGGAAAACTAACAGTACAAAAGGATTAGTGACTGTACATGCACTTCCACTGCAACCACTTGCATCAAATGGCACCATCCAGCTTGTCTACAGCAGTTAGAACTGCCTGAAGGAACAACTGCAATTCATACATACACAGAAACTAAACCAAAACCACTGGGAAACAGGGTCTATCCCACTCAATCCTCATCAGGTTCGACTCTTCATTTTCTGCCTCATCTTTTTGCCCGGTCTCTTCTGTAAAAAGAGAACAAATTTAGATTTCTGATTTTGAAAGCGAAGTGGACGGGGGCTGCAGACAGGGGAGTTTGAAAGGGAGTTTGACAGAGGGAGGCTTATGATGGTTAGGAAGACCCGCAACACCTGTGCCAGCACTGCTTCTATCTCCTCCACCTGCGCCTGTAGCCAGACAGAGCACCAGAGCATGGATGCTTCTACCCAGATCCTGCTGTGTTTTGCAGAGACTGTGATTTGCAATTCTTACTTACTGAGATCCAGGCTGGGGAGGGTAGGGATGCGGAGGGACAGGGACGGGGACGACACCATCCAATGTGAAACGTGCCTGCTGGTGAAATCTCTCAGGCAGCAGGTGGGGAAGCTACAGGAGGAGTGACTAGGTTGAGGAGCATCCAAATCCACAAGCAATTCCTGGACAGTGTCTGAGGTAGCTGTCCCAGTACACAGGACTGCTGACACACCATTGGTGGAGGAGGAGATGGCTCCGGGTGGACACAGGCAGCTGGTTACTTCTGGCAGCAGGCAGTGCACCACCCCTGCCCCAAACCGTCCCGCCGTGGTAATAGGTAACTGTTATGCTCTTCTTGATACAGGAGAGAAGGAATCACCCCCTACAGTAGAGAAAACGCCTCGTACCCCTAAGGCTGGGAGGTCTGCTGCCATCACTGCGAATAGGAAACCAGTGTAGTGGTGGTCAGAGACTCTCTTCTGAGGGGGATGGAGGCGCCCATCTGTCACCCTGACATTTCATCTCGGGAGGTATGCTGCCTGCCTGGGGCCCGTATCCGAGATGTTACAGAGGCATTGTCGAGGATTATCCAGCCCTCTACTACCCCATGCTCATCCACGTGGGCACAAATGATACTGCAAGGTGTGACACTGAGTGGATCAAGAGTGACTACAGGGCTCTGGGAGTATGGTGAAGGAGTTTGGAGAGCAGACGTTCTCTTCTATTCTTCCTGTCAAAAGGTAGGGGCCTGGGCAGAGATAGGTGCATTGTGGTGGTGAATGCCTGGCTGCAAAGATGTCGTCGCCAGGAGGGCTTTGGCTTCTTCGACCATGGGATGCTATTCCAGGAAGGACTGCGAGACAGAGATGGCGTTCACCTTTCAAGGAGGGGAAAGACCCTATTTAGGCACAGACTGGCTAACCTAGTGAGGAGGGCTTTAAACTAGGTTCGACAGGGACAGGTGAGGAAAGACCACAGGTAACTGGAGAACATGGAGACCTGGGAGATGGGTCGGAAATAGGAGGGAGCGTGAACTATAATGGCAGAGAGAAAGGAGGGTTAGGGCAAAACAGAGGCAAGATCAAATCAGTATCTTAGATGCCTACATACAAATGCGAGAAGTATGGTTAATAAGCAGGAAGAACTGGAAGTGCCAATAAATAAAATACAACTGACATTGTTGGCATCACCGACTTGGTGGGATAGTACACACGAGTGGAATGTGAGAGTGTGGATGGGTACATCTTGCTCAGGAAGGATAGATGGGAAAAAGGGAGGAAGTGTTCCCTTCTATATTAAGAATGTACACACTTGGAGTGAGGTGAAGATGGACATAGGAGGCAGAAGTGTTGAGAATCTCTGGGTTAGGCTAAAAGGGGTAAAAACAAGGGTGATGTCATGCTAGGAGTCTACTACAGGCCACCTAACCAGGTGGAAGAGGTGGATGAGGCTTTTTTTTAAACAAATAAAAAAAAATCACCCAAAGCCCAAGATTTGGTGGTGATGATGGGGGACTTCAGCTATCCAGATATATGTTGGGAAAACAACACCATGGGGCACAGGCCATCCAATAAGTTCTTGGACTGCATTGCAGACAACTTTTTATTTCAGAAGGTTGAAAAAGCTACTGGGGGGAAGCTGTTCTAGACTTGATTTTAACAAATAGAGGAACTCGTTGAGAATTTGGAAGTAGAAGGCAGCCTGGATGAAAGTGATCATGAAATCATAGAGTTCGCAATTCTAAGGAAGGGTAGAAGGGTGTACAGCAAAATAGAGACAGTGGATTTCAGGAAGGTGAATTTTGGTAAGCTCAGATTGCTGATAGGTAAGGTCCCATGGGAATCAAGACTGAGGGGAAAAACAACTGAGGAGAGTTGGCAGTTTTTCAAAGGGACACTATTAAGAGCCCAAAAGCAAGCTATTCGGCTAGGTAGGAAAGACAGAAAATGTGGCAAAAAGACTACCTTGGCTTAACCACAAGATCTTGCATGATCTAAAAAATAAAAAAGCTGTCATATAAAAATGGAAACTAGGACAGATTGCAAAGGATGAATATAGGCAAACAACACAGGAATGCAGAGGCAAGATTAGAAAGGCAAAGGCACAAAATGAGCTCAAACTAGCCACAGGAATAAAGGGAAACAAGACGACTTTTTATCAGTACATTAGAAGCAAGAGGAAGACCAAGGACAGGGTAGGCTCACTGCTCAGTGAGGAGGGAGAAACAGTAACAGGAAACTTGAAAATGGCAGAGATGCTTAATGACTTCTTTGTTTCGGTCTTCACCGAGAAGCCTGAAGGAATGCCTAACATAGTGAATGCTTATGGGAAGGGGGTAGGTTTGGAAGATGAAATTAAAAAAGGACAAGTTAAAAATCACTTAGAAAAGTTAGATGCCTGCAAGTTACCAGGGCCTGATGAAATGCATCCTAGAATACTCAAGGAGCTAATAGAGGAGGTATCTGAGCCTCTAGCTATTATCTTTGGAAAATCATGGGAGACAGGAGAGATTCCATAGGACTGGAAAAGGGCAAATATAGTGCCCATCTATAAAAAAGGAAATAAAAAACAACCCAGGAAACTACAGACCAGTTAGTTTAACTTCTGTGCCAGGGAAGATAATGGAGCAAGTAATTAAAGAAATCATCTGCAAACACTTGGAAGGTGGTAAGGTGATAGGGAATAGCCAGCATGGATTTGTAAAGAACAAATCGTGTCAAACCAATCTGATCGCTTTCTTTGATAGGATAACGAGTCTTGTGGATAAGGGAGAAGCGGTGGATGTGGTATACCTAGACTTTAGTAAGGCATTTGATACGGTCTCGCATGATATCCTTATCGATAAACTAGGCAAATACAATTTAGATGGGGCTACTATAAGGTGGGTGCATAACTGGCTGGATAACCGTACTCAGAGAGTAGTTATTAATGGCTCCCAATCCTGCTGGAAAGGTATAACAAGTGGGGTTCCGCAGGGGTCTGTTTTGGGACCGGCTCTGTTCAATATCTTCATCAACGACTTAGATGTTGGCATAGAAAGTACGCTTATTAAGTTTGCGGACGATACCAAACTGGGAGGGATTGCAACTGCTTTGGAGGACAGGGTCAAAATTCAAAATGATCTGGACAAATTGGAGAAATGGTCTGAGGTAAACCGGATGAAGTTCAATAAAGACAAATGCAAAGTGCTCCACTTAGGAAGGAACAATCAGTTTCACACATACAGAATGGGAAGAGACTGTCTAGGAAGGAGTATGGCAGAAAGAGATCTAGGGGTCATAGTGGACCACAAGCTAAATATGAGTCAACAGTGTGATGCTGTTGCAAAAAAAGCAAACGTGATTCTGGGATGCATTAACAGGTGTGTTGTAAACAAGACACGAGAAGTCATTCTTCCGCTCTACTCTGCGCTGGTTAGGCCTCAACTGGAGTATTGTGTCCAGTTCTGGGCACCACATTCAAGAAAGATATGGAGAAATAGGAGAGGGTCCAGATAAGAGCAACAAGAATGATTAAAGGTCTTGAGAACATGACCTATGAAAGAAGGCTGAAAGAACTGGGTTTGTTTAGTATGGAAAAGAGAAGGCTGAGAGGGGACATGATAGCAGTTTTCAGGTATCTAAAAGGGTGTCATAAGGAGGAGGGAGAAAACTTGTTCTTCTTAGCCTCTAAGGCTAGAACAAGAAGGAATGCGCTTAAACTGCTGCAAGGGCGGTTTAGATTGGCCATTAGGAAAAAGTTCTTAACTGTTAGGGTGGTTAAACACTGGAATGGATTGCCTAGGGAGGTTGTGGAATCTCCAGCTCTGAAGATATTTAAGAGTAGGTTAGATAAACGTCTATCAGGGATGGTCTAGACCAGAGGTAGGCAACCTACGGCATGAGATTTTCAGTGGCACTCACACTGCCCTAGTCCTGCCCACCAGTCTGGGGGTGTTTCCATTTTAATTTAATTTTAAATGAAGTTTCTTAAACATTTTAAAAATCGTATTTCTTTACATACAGTGTAGTTATATATTATAGACTTATAGAAAGAGGCCTTCTAAAAAGGTTAAAATGTATTACCAGCACACAAAACCTTAAATCAGAGTGAATAAATGAAGACTCGGTACATCACTTCTGAAAGGTTGCTGACCCCTGGTCTAGACAGTATTTGGTCCTGCCATGAGGGCAGGGAACTGGACTTGATGACCTCTCAAGGTCCGTTTCAGTCCTAGAATCTATGAAACCCACCCCCTGCTTCTGGCCTTATAACATGGGAAAGAAGGAGCCTTCTCAGAGCAATGATGCTCACCTTTCAATTTTTCTGATGCAGGGGTTCAGAACACTGGTAGAGATAAACATGGTATTTTCTCACTCACCTGGACACGATTCCCTTTGGCATGGAATTTGCTTTCCCCCATTCATATCAAACCAACCTGCCCAGCCTTGCCCACCACCTAATCAGTCTCGATCCACAAATACGCAGCCCATAGCCCCCTATACACCGAGCACATATGCCACTCCTAACACACATAGCTATTCCCTTTGTGGCCAGGGCTCGTCTCCCACTAATGCACAGGGTTGGTAGTGTGTAGGACACACTTCTCACTCACATTGAAACCTTTTTTCCCTGCTTTCCCAGGGCCCTTGTTGTGGGCCACACTAGCCCGGAAGCTGGATACATCATTGTGACTCTCCCGTGTGTTCCATTTTGAGCCTTTCTTCCTCCCACCAAAACCAAACTTCTGATTCTTGTAACGTCGCTTGGCGTTTGGTCTGAAACAGAAACAACCAGTCATCTCTGCTAGGTCCCCATTACCCTCCCTCAGTGAGCTCACTTGAAAGCACACATGCAATGTGGGAAGCTCCCATCCAGCTCCTCCGAGGTGATGGTCATGTCACTCTAGATTCCATCAGATTTATTTCCAGCTGTTGAAAGACCCATTTGTCTCCCTCTCTCATTGGAGAAGGGCAAAAATATGTAAGACATTCCAGACTCTGCCCCACCTTGTTTATAACCAGCTTTTCCTCTCTGCAAGTGTACGCTACCAGCAGCAACTCCTCCCTGAGGTGCATAAGACTGAATATTAGCATTAAGAGCTAGGAATTATCTGCTGCCATCTCGGGGATAGCTGGGGCCTGGTACTATCCTGAAAAATAGCTTTGTAGACTCAGATGGGGATGTACGGGCCACAGCTTCAATGCCTCTAACTCCTCCATCTCACCCTTTCTTTATTCGTTGACCACCATCTCCTTCCTTCTTCCCCTGATGTGGTGGTGGCTGTTCCCCATCCAGGAAATCTAGCTTGTCAGAGAGACCTGCAAGAGCAGAACATTTGTGGAGCTGCTACATTGAATCAGACAGAATTTCCAGTGTAGAGTTACAGCATTAGTTAATGGCAGTTTTATCCCCCACTAGACAATGCCTATTTAAGAGTCTTTATACTGCCGCTACTGCTGCCCTGTGCACCATCCATGTTCAGCAATGCCCTCTTCCAACTCACTCCTCTCCAGTTTTGGCTAATGAAACCTCACATGCTGCAGTGCTCTGTTATCTCACTGTCCTCCTCCCCCTCCCTCAGCACTCTCTTGTGATGAGACTGATGACTTCACCTTTCTGGTATTTCTTGATTGCATTCAGCACAGTTGCTTTTTCCTTTTGCCTCTTCTGCAGAACCTCTGTTTGTACCTGTAACAAGAGACAACATGGGTTTTGCTCCCTACTATATCCCAAACCAGGGGTCGCGAGCTATCAGTCTTCACCCCAAACCCTGCTTTGCCTCCAACATTTACAGTGGTGTTAAATACATAAACCAGTGTTTTTAATTTATAACGGGGTGTGTGTGTGTGTGTGGTCACACTCAGGGGCTTGCTATGTGAAAGAGGTCACCAGTACAAAACTTTGAGAACCACTGCCCCAAACCCTCCCAAAGGGCTCCACTTCCTTTATATTTTCCCCCTCCACACCTCCAAACAGGAGTGGTAAACTGGCCAAACAGCTTCATGTTCAAGGCCCTCCCTTGCAGTATCCCCAGACAACAGCTGGAAATGCTGTCCAAGAGGTTTCACTCTCTGGGTTCTCAAACAATAGCTGGGATCACCACCCACAGGTCCAGGGTCTTGCCACTGATGGATTCCCTTCTTGCCCGATAAGTTTCTCCACCCCCTCACCTTTTTGCCATATTTTCTCAGTGCACGAAGCTGTTTTGCTTTCTCAGACTTCTCCATTGCTGCCTGTTTGCTCTTAAGCTTGTGTCGAATCTTATTAGGAAATAAAACAAATATGCTTGTTATGCAAAGGAAGATGTGGCTATGCGAACCATGAGCTGGATAAGCCATATCAGTAGGGCCATTACTCAGGTATAAAACAAAACATGTTGTAAATCTTTACACTATGCACTAAATGTAGTCTATATTTATTAAATCCCCAAGGTCCTCCTAAGGCTGCTGCCTAGACCCAGTGCCAAATTCTCTATTGCATGCACTGACTTTTAGATACAGCTCTCTCTCTCTCTCTCTCTCTCTAATAGGGTCAGATAACTCAAGGCTGGGAATGCTCACTGCAGAAACTCCTGGCCTTCTGGTTTTCTTCAATCCAGATTTGGCCAGAAGATTAATGGCATGTACAGAGATCAAGTTCTTACTGAACAGAGTGAAACAAAGCTATCACTTTTGCCCAGTCCTTTTGGATTTATAGATGAGATTGAGCAGTTCCCCTAGAAGGGACCTGAATCTTGGATAATGTTGGTGAACTCACTGGCCACTCCACCACAGAATTAAATCTTTCCCCTTCTTCCTCACCCCCAAACAATTAAAAGCTTTTACTGGATTTTAAGTAAAAATGCAATTATATAATCAATCCAAGATTAGAGAGATTCTTACTGGAAAAGTTCTGCAGTATATGGAGATAACAATTGAAGCATAAGAATAAACCTCTGCTCTTCCAAAGAAAACCAATAACAGTAAGAAAAACTTGTTTTCATAGTGAAGTCCTTTACAACAAGCCAAAATTCCCTGGGGATAATGGTCAGGGCTTCAGGAAGATTCTGTCGGGCCATAAGAACATTGGGAAAAAGTCCTAGTTTTTATAATATTAAAAACAAATTCTGTAATATGAACCTAACAGTCAAACTCTGGATTAAAATATCTGATGTATCCAGTTCACTCCCGACTTCCAATTCCCTACTATAATCATTTATATTTCACTTTACAATTCCCCTGCGAGCAGACTATTTCAAAATTGTCCATTATCTGGTGTTTTTTGCACTCTCCTCTGAAGCATCTATCACAGGGCACTCTTGAAGACAGACGATCACTAGTCTGGATTCCATACGTGCTGACAGACTTCTCAAGTCTGACCGCGTTTCACTGATTGAACAATGATACATCTTAAAGTTTGTGCTTTATGTTGCCTAAAACCCACAGTGGGGAACCTGAAGAAAGAAAAGATGTCCAGTGCCATCCAGGTTTAATACCTTCTGCATCTGTTGGTCAGATTTGGCCATCTCTGCAAAGTAATCATCTGGCCTCCTTGTGGGGACTTTTTGGTGATGTAGCCAAGGCAGGGCTTTCAGCACCGCTGCTTGGGCCTGACGGTAACTAGGAAAACAATGGGACAGCAAGTTAAAGGTAACAGTAAGGTCTAAAGCACACTGGGCAGGGACATCAGGAACTCTGCTCATATTAGCTATTTGATGCAAAATAAATAAAATTTACGTGAAATCCCAAAACTAATGCAAAGAGCCCAGAAATTAAGGTGCCAACAACATTAACTGAGACGCATTGCTCATGTTGTATTTCTATTCCTGTTTTTCTGGTTAACATGCAGTTTACAATTTGTAAAATTGTACTGAAAAATGCAAACCATAAAATAGGCAGAATTGCAATGACACCAAGATGCTACAAGAACTTCCATTTTCACTTGAACTTTAGTAGTGTACTACAGGTGTTTTTTATTTAATTTATTTTTTGAAGAAATTATCTGTTTAATTAGGCATGGAAATCATTTACCACTTTGTAGCTGCTGCTGTTCCATTGGACACAGTTTTCTGCAGGACTGGTTTAACAGGGCAGCAATTTGTTTACATTGTGCAACTATCCTGGCAAATTTAATGTCAGTTTAGAATGTACAGAATACCACCACATACAAAAAAAAATTGCAGTGCCCATGATTTTCTCATGTCCTTGAAATTAAGACAGTCTGGAGGATTTCACTGTATTTGTTTCAAGGAGATAATATCCCACGTGAAAATAGAGATTACTTCAAGACCTCTGGTTAGGAGGTCACAGATATTAAAAAAAAAAAAAAAGATATCAATTTTAGGATTTTCTACTGCCAATCATTACTAAAGTATCTGAGTGCCTTCCACACAAAATACGGCTTGATATGGTTTAATATACTTCCCCGCCCCCTCCCCAAGTTTATATTTTGTAAGGAAGCAGGTCTCTAAAGAGAACTTAATATATCTGAATTTCATAAAAAAAAAAAAAAAAAATGTTCTTAACAAGAAAATTCAACACTTATTTCATACTTTAAATGTAAGCTTTTTTATCTAGCAGAGATTTAAATTATCTGAATATAAAGCACAGTTTAAGAGTCTATTTTAAGTAGCAACCAAGGTTTGTATTACTAAAATATTTTCTCATGATTGATAATTTTATAATCCAGGTCTGCCAAAAGAGGTAGAGCACAAAATCTCAGAATCCAAAACATGGAAGGATTTCAAGCTTCAAAATATCTTGATCTATTTTGGAATATATATTGAGGGTTTATAGCAGCATGACACACAAGTGTTGAGTTGTTACATATGTATATGCATTAGGGATTGAAAGTGATGTGACAGCGGCATGTGGATGGAAGGCATGACACTGAAGGCATGCAGTGCATGGTGAGATGTGATAGTGATGCAACACTAGAGTTGTGTATGTGGATAGACCATGTGTGTGGTATGATTCTGGGGCCCCACATGAGAATGTCGCCCCCTCTCACAAGCTCATCTCTCTCTGGAAGTCATCTTCAGGGTCGACGGTGGCTTTGTCAGGTGTGTGATATGAGGTTGGATTCATGACGTTTGGTGCCTGACCCGAGGTCACATCCAGCCTTTCCACCCAGGCTAGGTGCTGCTTGAATTCAGACAAACATTGCTTCAAGCCATCCTAGAAAAAGGAAGTACAGCTCTATTAACAGCAAGACACAAAACAAGTTTGTCTTCTGAAGGCTAGCAATTCTATATGTCCACATTAGGATGGGCTGCCCCTTTAAGGGAGTTGGGATCAACCCCACTCTTGACTTGTTAGCTGCCTCCCCGGATGATGGCCTTTGAAGCAGATAAGACTGTCTGCTGAACTCAGTTTAAGAGAGCAGCAAGATTCCTGTGGAGAGGTAGGGTCAAAGAGGACCAGAAAGGGGGCTCTCCATATCAGCTAGATGCAAAGGCTACCTGCAATGAGAGGCAGGTGCTGAAAAGCCTTCAGAAGCAGCTTAGGGGAATGCCAGACAGCATGAATTGAATTTTGGGGAAAAAACTGCAGAGTGGAGAAAGACTTGTTTTGACTTAACCTGACATTTAACTGTGATATTTTAATAAACCAGACCCCAAAAAGGGGTGTTTGACTCAAGAGTCTGGGTGTAGTTTGAGAACCCCAAGAAGGGGAAATGAGGCAGGGTTCAACACCAGATTAGGTCCATGACTTAAATGAGTGATTGTGTGATCTTATAATTTTGTTCCTTCCTTGCTTCCCACTCTTTCATGCAACAGCAACCTGATTTTAGATTGTGGAAAGTACTCAGTACACTCTTGGGCATGCAAAGACAACACTACTGTTAAAGAATCTAAAGTTAATATGAAAGCAAATGAGTGTGCTTCTACAAGTATATCTACACTGCAATTTGGAGGTGTGACTGAAGCAAGTACAGACATACCTGAGCTAGCTCTGATCTAGCCAGATTAAGCTAAATCAAGTAACAATAGCAGTGAAGCTGCAGCAGCACAGGCAGCAGAGGCTGCTCAAGTATGTACTCAGGGTCTGGGTGGGAAGAGCAAGTCCTTGAGCTTCACTGCTATTATTACTCAAGGTAGCTTTGATTTAGCTAGATTAAACCTTCCAATGGCAGTGTAGACATACACTATGCTAGTGTTGAGCTGTGCAGAGTGAGTGTTGGAAGCAGTGATCCAACACTGTCAGGCAGGCATACACACCAACCAGCCAGTGACTCTACTGACCTTTTGCAAGTGCATTTTGGAACAAATTGGGCGCAGCCCAATTATTAAGCTCGCCACAAGCTAAAAATCTTTCTCCAGCAAGGTATTTTATTCCCTAAACACATGTGCCTGCCACACACCAGTTCAGTGTCCCCACAAGACCGCTCCAGAAAGTGTTTTGGTACATCAAAAGTTGTTCTGGGAGAGTGAGTATGCACTAGGGAACTGAGTTATGTAGTAATGGCAATCAAACCATAGTTATGATGAACTCCTAATGGAAGTTCAGTTTCTGATTTTGGATACACCCACCTAAAGGGTCACAAAAAAGACATATCATGGCTTCAAAGTTGGTAGGTTAGCCTTGTGGCAAAGGTAAAACGTTCTACAAAATTTGAAGTGAACCAAACACTAAATTAAAACTCCAAAAGGTAAAGAAAAAAGTTACTTTACTGGACTCCCTCAGCTGGGATCTATCTACTTCTCAGGATCCTGGGGAGGACGCAACAATTGGTAGAACCCAGCAAATCTGCCAATATCCACTTTATATGCGCATCCATGGACCATGTTTGTGGATTGAAGATGGATGCGGATCCAAATTTTGTATCTGTGCAGGGCTCTAACAATTAGTCCATGATATGGGTTGACTCTCCAACCTTCTAAATGTTTAATCATAACTCAAACACCAAAACCTCAGTATGGCCAGCTGAGTCTTCAACAACTTGAGAACCTGATAGTTGCCACAGGCCATGAAATCATAAATGAAAAAATTCTGTAATCTACATGGAAGCTAAAGTCAATCAGTAATATTGACCGTGGTATCTCAACATCACAGCAGTGAGGAAAATGTTTAACTCACTTAAGGAATTCATAGTGTAAAAAGGAAATTGGTACGGCAGTACTAGTTCCATAAGAAACCCAGCCTTTACCACTGCAGTGTTCCCTACCAAAGATGTATGAGGTAACTAAATATATGCTCTAAGAATTTTTAATTCACTAACCTCTGTGATTCCTATAGGTAGCCACATGTACAAGCCCAACCTTCATAAGCAAACTCCTCCCATATAAGCACTTGCATGCACACACCAGAGTCAGCCTAGACAGACACAGTACTCACCACGTTGTTAAGAGCCTTCTTGTGCCCCTCAAGCACGACATTGAGCCCTGGCTTCAGGGCACCCCTGGAAAATGCTGTCTGGAGCTGCACAGAAGGATTTCGGTCAAGAATTGGTCTAGAAAGATGGATTATGTCCCTTGCCAGGGGCTGAACACTTGGGCCAAGACAGGGACTTATCACTCAAGCACATCCATAATCAAGAAAGCCAGCCTACTAAAGGAGAGGGGATAAAAGCAGAACATGTCAGGGGCTCACACACCATATTGATGGATAGAGTATAAGAACCCAGATAAAGAATATGAGCTGATTTCCCACAACAGGTCACAAGACAGAAGGGCTGATCTTTCTCTGCAGATACCCCTCCCACACACAATAGGCTGTGGTGAAACACTGCTAGTTTAATTGGGGAAGCTTAATGTTCTAACTGATGCCTCCACCGCAACCCCCTTTATTGTGCAGCATTAGGTGTTCTCATCCAAGGGAATCTGCACTCCTCCTTTTCCCTCCACACAGCATTGGGGAAATTTTGCTCAAGCCCTTTGGCATTAAGTTTACCTCTTTGTCAGTGATGACAGATTCTTCTGACTCGGACTCTGACAACGACTGATTTTCGTAGTCTGACATCTTTAACTTGGAGAAAAACAGATGAAGGTGATGTGTACTCTGTTCTATTCGGGTTCTCATACTATGTTCACCTCTGTATCTACAGAGCTACATAAGGATGGATGAGAGTCTGACTTGTTCCCAGCCTGGCCCAAAAGAGATGGTTGGTTGCAGAGTGGATGTTATGTTCCCTGTGCAGGAACATGTGCACACTCCTTCTCTGCATCTAGCATCACGTGCTTTGCTCCCTTGACCGGGAATTTCTGTCTCATGTTGCTAGTTCTGAAATGCTGAGATTGGAATTCCTTCTCCAATGGATTTTTGCTACAGCAGTCACAGATATCGTGTTCACAGCCCTGTTTTCAGATAAACAGTTTTCCAGAAATTCTCATTTTTTTATGCTGGGTCTCAACACAATTTTTTTTTCCTTTTGAAAATTTGAGTAATATTAATTCAACCAATTTTTCATTTGTATGAGGGTGAGAATACTATTCTGCTCTCTGTGTGTGTTTCATATAAAAAGCTATATAATAAAGACTTTTAATGCTGCACTTATTAAAGACTGAGATAAAATCATGTACGCAACCCTAATTTTTTTTTCCTTTTTACTTGTTGCTACAAATAATCCTTCAAGTTACTATAAATGAAATCTAGGGGAAATATTTCTCTATTTTCTCTACAGCAGAACCTCAGAGTTACAAACACCAGAGTTACGAACTGACCAGTTAACCCCACACACCTCATTTGGAACTGGAAGTACGCAATCAGGCAGCAGTAGAGAAGCAACCTCCTTCCCCTACAATGTGCCCCCCCACCCCGACACACACACAAATACAGTACTATCTTAAATGCAAACTACTAAAAAATTAAGGGAAGCAGCATTTTTTCTGCACAGTAAAGTTTCAAAGCTGTGTTAAGTCAATGTTCAGTTGTAAACTTTTGAAAGAACAACCAAAACGTTTTGTTCATAAGTTACAAACATTTCAGAGTTAAGAACAACCTTCATTCCAAGTGTTTATAACCCTGAGGTACTATTGTATTTACTCAGTACATTTGATAGTACTTTAAGCTAAGTCAGTTTCATTCTGCTCCCTGCACATTCTACTCCTGGGGGGATTCTGCATATATGCAGAAGCGCAGAATTAATCTGTCTCGCATAATTTTTTATATTTTCTTGCATAAAACACTTTTTACCTAATAAGTGCTGCACTCCTGCCTTTTGCTCACCAGAGGCCACTGTGGAACCAGAATAGCCTGCGGCATTCATGCCGCTGATCTAGCACCACAGTAGCCTCTGGTGGGCAAAAGGCAGAACTGCAGCATTTATTAGGCAAAATATACTGTGTGTGGGAAAATATAAAATTCTATGCTCAGTACGGCAGGGGCAGAGTTCATTACATCACCCTGCCTGCGGAGCCAGATTAGGAAAGAATGCTGGGCGGGGTGTGTGTCTGTGTCACAGACTGAGGTTCAGAATGGCTAGTGGGCGGGACGGACGGAAGCATGGGCTCAGGAGCTAGTGGGGTGACAGTGCTGAGCCTGTGGATGGGGGAGGGCGGCTGCAGAGATCCATGGGAATAGGGGGTGCAGGGACAGGGGCAGATGTGCCTGACTGAATGGGAGAGGCATGGGGTCAGCCAGGGTCTATAGGGGGCAGGCTTCCTAACACCATAACAATCCCCCCACCCCCCACAAAGAAAAACCTTTCACCTACACCCAACCCCCTCCAGGTTTACTCCCAGGTGCCTTTGCACTGCCTCTGACAGGTGCAGGAAATAGTTCCTTATTGTAATTTAAAAGAATTACATAAAGTTCTGTATTAATATGCCTAGTAAGGAATCTATTTGTCCAAAAAAAATAAAAAATTACCAGCATATTCTTTTTTCTAGTCTGTATTGTTACAAACTTGCTGACATATTTTGAAATAAATTACCAAAATAATTGTAACTGGCACAATTATATTGTGTTATTTTGACAAATAAAATATGCAGAATTTTCAACTATTAGGTGCAGAATTTTTAGGCACAGAATTCCTCCAAAAGGAACATTAAGTTCATGTTACTTGTTTGTATGAGTTGTTCAGTCCCTCTGAAGCTGGATGGACCTTTGGTCTGACCCAGTATGGCTGTTATGTTTTCCTTTCCTTTATGCTGCGTGGCAAATGTGAGTGTACAACCACAAAAGTTGGCAGGTGGACTCAAAGACATAGAGGGGTAACCTTTTTACACAACTTAACTAAAGTTAATTACAGCTCAGATTCACAGCACCTCTTTTCTAATCTCTTTCAATTATAGAAATTTTAGCCCCCAACCCTGGAAGCACTCATATGTAATTTAATATATGAGAAGTCAACTGAAATCAATGGTGTCAAGTATCAGAGGGGTAGCCTTGATAGTCTGGATCTGTAAAAAGCAACAGAGTCCTGTGGCACCTTATAGACTAACAGATGTACTGGAGCATAAACTTTCGCGGGTGAAATCAATGGGACTACTGAAGCGCACACAGATAGTCACGTTAAGTACTTACAGGATGGGGCCTTAAGCATAACAGCAAAGGTTTCCAAACAGAAGTGTGATTTTTAAGTAGTCGGTGTCCCGTTAATGCATAGTACAAACGTAGCTACACCAAGTGCTGGATTACGGAAACTCACGGAGCTGGTTTTGAACAACGGGTCCAGGGCGGGCGGGCACCGCGCAGGCTGGAAGCGGGGGAGGGGGAAAGGGAGCAAGGTCCGGTCGGTCTGTTGGCAGCACAGTGAACCCAGCAGAGGTGGGGAGTCTCGCCGTTTAAATGCTCCAGGGCGGCTCCCCCGACGCCAGGACTAACTCAGCACCGATATACACTCCACCAGGGCCCAAGAAGACGAGTCACAGCCCCGTGCCAGCAGCAGGCAGGGCGGGAACCCAGGAGCCCAGACCTGGCCGAGAAGGGGGCAGCACGGGCAGAGTCCCCCACTCTGCGCGGGAAGAGAGCCTGCGGGGCCCAGTGGGTAGTGGCCCTGGAGGCAGGTGCTAGATCCCGCTCTTACCTCAGCAGCCAGTTCCTTTTCCTGCCACGCGGACCTCAACACCAAAAATAGGCTGCCCGCGACTCGCGAGAAACTCACTTCCGGACTTCGCCGCCGAGGCCTACTCAGTTCCGCTTCCGGGTCAAACTCTCTCCTGTGGGACTCGGTCTCCATGGCAACAAGCTGAGAGACGCTTGAGGCGCAGAGGATCGTAGGGAGCGCTGCGGTGTGTGGGGAACGGGGGGGGGGCGCGAGTTGGGGAGGGTGACGGGAAGAGGGGGCTGAAGCGAGGAGTCAGTGGCGGAGGCAGCGCGGAGGAGGGAGCCTGACGTGATGGGGCGAAGCGGGAGAGCAGGGAGCCGTTGGTACGGGCGGTGGTCGGGAAGTGGGGGCTGCGGGGCGTCTGTCTTATGCCCCGTATCTCTCTCCCAGCAGAACCCGCAGTATCGGGGACACCATGTCCGTGATTGTGGCTCAGTCTCTCCACATCTTTGGGCTCCGCTCTCGAGTCGCAAACAATGTTTGTTACTTTGATGAACAGATAATAATATACCCCTCGGGGAACAGCTGTGTGAAATACCACCTAGAGCAGAAATGGCAGAAATTCATCCAAGGTAACACCCCTTCCCTCTCACAGACACAGTGCGGCTGTCCCTACTCGCACAGTTGGAGTGTGTCTCACACACTGGAGCTTTATAAGTTATTCACATGAGTAGTCCTGTTGATTTGGTTTCCCTTTGATCTGTGCTGAAGTATTTTCAGAGTTGGGCCTAAGAGGACAGGTAATATAAAAAAAGTGGGAAGAGTAGTGCAATCAATATATATGTATATGACATACCAATAAAACAGTGTTTAAAAAATAAGGTAGGGAAGTGAAGCATTCATAAATTAGGAAATGTCAGTATTAACATTGTTTGTGCAATCTTAATTCAGTCCCCATTGTGCATATAGAGCATGATACACTCTTTAATTACATTTTCACGTTCTATTTGTTCTACAGGATCCTTACCTCATTCAGTGTACAAATCCGGGAGCTGCAGGGTCCCCCCACTGCTTGGCGTGACTGGGCAGCTGTGGGGGGTTTCCCTGCTGCCCCTCTGGCTGGGCAGCTGCAGGGTCCCCCTACCAGGGTCAGGGCTGGGAGCTGTGGATGGGAGGGAGGTTGAAGCTCCAGCCCAGGGCCAGAAAATGTCACAGAGGTCCATGTAAGTCACAGATTCCGTGACCTGTCACATAGTCATAGTCATAATCATATCTCCTTTCCGTTTTCATTTTGATAGACTAAACAAAACAAAACAAGCTTTTTTAGCTTCCTCTCCTTAAGATAGGCTCCCCATTCCTCTGATCATATTAGTAGCCCTTCTCTGCTCCTGTTTTAGTTTGAATTAATCTCTTTGGAACGTGAGTGATGAAAATTGCACACAGAATTCCAGATGAGGTCTTGCAAGTGCCTAGTACAATAGTGTTACTTCCTTATCTTCATTAAGGATACCTCATTTGGTGCATCCAAAGATTGCATTTGCCATTTCCACTGCTCTATTATAGCGGTGGCTCATAGTCATCCTGTGATCAACTAATATGCTCAGGTCTTTCTCCTCCTCTGTCATTTCCAACTGAGGTTCCCCCAATTTACAGCTGAATTTTTTTGTATTACTTTATTAGTCCCAAAGTGCATGACTTTGCACTTTGTATTATTAAATTTCATGCCATTTCTATTACTCCAGTTCTCTAGGTCATCCAATTCTTTTTTGATATTCTGATCTTTGTCTAAAGAATCTATTATCAAATAAAGGTATCAAGTTAGTTTGGCATGATCTACCTTTGGAAATATATTGCGTTTTATCCCATTTTTCATTTATCTCCATAGTTCTTAATTATTCTTGCCTTCAAAATTTGTTCTAACAGGTAGTGCAGGTCTTGAACCACCAGTGATGTGTTGCCACTGGGAAGCACCAATTCATAGGCAGACCATTGCATAGCAATACAAACATATTAGGATTTTTAAAATATTATACATAAAGAGTCAACTGTCCCCAGTCTACTCATCATTAATTGGCTCATTCAGTGTAAAAGGGGTAGCATTGAAGAAACCACAAAAATGTATATGTGAGAAGCAAAGGACTTGTCTACCTGGTAAGCATTAATGTGCACCAGAGGGGTGTAAATTCTAATGTTCATTAATGTGTCATGCACTAACTGGCCCATGTGGACTAAAAGTTCCCTAGTGTATGTTAACCATGGAAATGTAGGGCTGGAAGGGACCTCAAGAGGTCCTCAGGTTCAGCCCTCTGTGCTGAGGCAGGACCAAATACGTCTATACCATTCATAACAGGTATTTGTCTAACTTGTTCTTAAAAACCTTCAGTGATGGAGATTCCATAACATCCTTTGGAAGTCTACTTCAGAATTTAACTACTCTTATAGTTAGAAAGTATTTCCTAATAACATAGAATTGTAGGACTGGAAGGGACCTTGAGAGTTCATCTAGTCCAATCCCTGAACTCATGGCCGGACTAATTATTATCTAGACCATCCCTGACAGGTGTTTGTCTAATCTGCTCTTAAAAATCTCCAATGATGGAGATTCCACAACCTCCCTAGGCAATTTATTCCAGTGCTTAACCACCCTGACAGTCAGGAAGTTTTTCCTAATGTCCAACTTAAACTGCCCTTGCTGCAATTTAAAACCATTGCTTCTTGTCCTATCCTCAGAGGTTAATGAGAACAGTTTACCACTCTCCTGCTTGTAACAACTTCTTATCTACTTGAGAACTGTTATCATGTCCCCCTCTTCAGTCTTCTCTTCTGCAGACTAAATAAACTCAGTTTTTTCAGTCTTCCCTCGTAGGTCATGTTTTCTAGACCTTTAATCATTTTTGTTGCTCTCCTCTGGACTTTTTCCAAATTTTTCCTGAAATGTGGCACCCAGAACCAGACACAATACTCCAACTGAAGCCTGACCAGCAAGGAGTAGAGCAGAAGAACTACTTCTCATGTCTTGCTTACAACTCTCTCGCTAATACATCCCATAATTATGTTTGCTTTTTTTGCAGCAGGGTTACACTGCTCATTCATATTTAGCTTTTGATCTACTAGGACCCCTAGATTCCTTTCTGCAGTATTCCTTCCAAGGCAGTCATTTCCCATTTTGTGTATGTGCAACTGATTGTTCCTTCCTAAGTAGAGTACTTTGTTATGCCTAACAATCTGTTCCATCTTGTATTTAGCTGTGGCACTTCGATTACCTTTCACAGACCTGAAGAAGAGCTCTGTGGCGCTTGAAAGCTTGTCTCTTTCTCCAATAAAAATTTGTCCAATAAAAGATATTACTGTGATGGGTTCCCTCCCGGGGTGCCACCTGGAACTGGGGTACCAGTGAACCCACCTGACCCACCAGCTTGGACTCTCTTTACACTATACTGCTGTGACCAGCCTGCCAAGTCCTCTCCCAGGCTACAGCCTGCACTTTACCAACACAAATACAGGTAGGGACACACCCAGCTGCAGTTACATACAGATGTTGTGATCAGCTTTGCATGGAGAGACACAGCTAGGGCACCTCCCAGTTCCTAAGGCATGCACTTCATCTCTGGAGTGTAAACCCAAAATTATATGCTCTTGCACTGCACAGACAACGGTACAGCATAAGCTCATGAAATTCTCCCCCTCCCTCAATGTAGAGAGAAAATATACAACAGTTTTCCGCCCCAAGTTATGATTTCCACTCACACTGGTTTTAGACAAAACAAAAACAAGTTTATTAACTACAAAAAGATTTTAATTGATTATAAGGGACAGCAAACAGATCAAAGAAGATTACCTAGCAAATATATAAAACATGAAAACTAAGCTTGATATGCTACAGTAAAAGCTGGTTTATCCAGCATGTTGGGGGAATCGGGTGCTGGTAAGTGAAAAATACTGGTTAACTAAGAGGGAGGGAGTTTGGGTGCGGGAGGGGTTGTGAGGCTGAGGGTGGGGCACAGGAGTAGGTGTGGGCTCTGGGAGGGAGTTAGGGTGCAGGAGGGGGCTCCGGGCAGCAGGTTGGAGCATGGGAGGGGGTGCGGGGTACTGGATCTGGGGGGCGCTCAACTTGGGTGGCTCTCTGCAAGCAGTGACCTGTCCCAGCTGCTCCAAGGGAGGCATAGCAGGCAGCTCTGTATGCTGTCTCTGCCTGCAGGCGCCGCCTCCCACAGTTCCCATGGGCCGCGATTTCCAGCCAATGGGAGCTACAGAGCTAGCACTCGGGGCGGGGTGGGGAAGGTGTGGAGCCGCCTGCTGCACCTCCACCTAGAAGCAGCCGGGACAGGTCACTGCTTGCGGGGAGTCACCTGAGGTGAATGCCCCCTCGATCCGGCACCCCACACCCCCTCCTGTTCGCAACCCACTGCCTTGAGCCCCCTCCTGCACCCAAACTCCCTCCCAGAGCCCACGGTCTGCATCTCCTCCAGCACCCCAACCCCCAGCCTCACACCCCCTCCCACACCCAAACTCCTTCCCTTTTAGTTAACTGGCATTTTTCACTTACCGACACCCCAGATTCCCCCAACATGCCAGATAAACCAGCACCAACTGAGCTATAAACCAGAATTTCAACAAAGATCAGAAATGCCAGTTTATAGAGCTTTCCAACTGATGAAGTGCCAGATAAAACAGCCTTTACTGTACATAGATCGGATATCAATAGCAAATTTTTACCCTAGATGATGATGCAAGCAGGCTTCAGACTCTTAAGGGGCGAGCTGCACTAATTTACAGCTTGGAATCCCCAAGGGTTTCTTTCACAGGCTAAAAATCCCTTTAGCCTGGGTCCAGCACTTCCCCCCAGTTCAGTCTTTGTTCCTCAGGTGTTTCCAGGAGTCTCTTTGGGTGGGGAGTCAGTGAAGAACTACGATGATGTCATTCTCCTGCCTTCTGCAGCTTTTGCATATGGTAGAAACCCTTTGTTTCAAAGCTTGGTTCCCACACCAGTCAGTGGAATAACACTGGTATCCCAAGATGGAGTCCAGTACCAGGTGACCTGGTCACATGTGCCTGTAGTACAGGGGTTCTCAAACTGGGGGTCGCAAAGTTATTACATGGGGGGTCGTGAACTGTCAGCCTCCACCCCAAACCCTGCTTCACCTCCAGCATTTATAATGGTGTTAAATATATTAAAAGGTATTTTTACTATATAAGTGGGGTCGCAATCAGAGGCTTGGTTTGTGAAAGAGGTCACCAGTACAAAAGTCTGAGAACCCCTGCTGTAGTGTCATAGCAGCCATGAGTCAGAGGCTGTTTGTAGCATCCTCAGGGAGCCCCTCTTCCCCCCAGTGGGAGATAAGCTGCTTCTAGGGCCTATTGTTCTCCCTAATGGTTCATTAACGTGAATGGGCCCTTCCCAGCCAGCCATCTAGACTGAGTGCATTTTACCTAGTGGGTGTTTCCCATGTGTAAACACATTTGTGATAGATACATAGTGTGATAGGGTCAGGCCAGATGACTACAAGAGAGTGGTTGAAGGTACATACATTAGATCCAGGTTAAGCAGGTCCCTTTTCCCTGGGTAAGATAACAGGGACTATTCCAGAACATTCAGGAACTTTCTAGAACTAATTAAGGTAGGCAGGCTAATTAGGACACGTGTAGCCAATTGGGAAGTTACTAGAATTAATTAAGGCTAATCAGGACACCTGGTATAGAAAGGCTCTCACTCCAGTTAGTGCAGGGGCAGCTTTAGGCCTATTCCACCAATTCCCCCAAATTGGGCCCTGCGCCTAAGAGGGCCCCGCGCCCAATGAGAATCCCTTCCCTGGCTAGAACCGCCTTTTTAATTTTTACTCACCCAGCGGCACTCCGGGTCTTCAGGCGGCACTTCAACGGCGCGTCCTTCAGTGCCGCCGAAAACCTGTAGTGAATGAAGGACCCACCGCTGAAGTGCCGCCAAAGACTCGGAGCTTTTTTTTTTTAAGTCATCCCCGCTGGGGCCCTGTCAAAACTGTTCGAATTGGGCCCTGCACTTCCTAAAGCCGGCCTTGAGTTAGTGGTGTGTGCGTAAGGAGCTGGGAGTGAGAGGATGTGTTGCTGGCGGACTGAGGAGTACAAGCATTAACAGACATCAGGAGGAAGGTCCTGTGGTGAGGACAAAGAGGGTGTTGGGAAGAGGCCATAGGGAAGTAGCCTAGGGAATTGTAGCTGTCGTGTAGCTGTTCCAGAAGGCACTCTAGACAGCTGCAGTCCACAGGGCCCTGGGCTGGAACCCAGGGTAGAGGGTGGGCCCGGGTTCTCCCCAAAACCTCCCAACTCCTGATCCAACACAGGAAGATCTCTGAGGCTAGCAAGATCCGCCAATAAGTGCAGGACCCACCAAGGTAGAGGAGGCACTTTATCACAATAGACAATATTTCTAACTTCATATACAAAAATGATAGATGCATACAAGTAGGATAATCATTCAGTAAATCATAACCTTTTCAATAAAACTTCACATGACTTGTCTTGCATAAAATACATTATCATTATGCCATAATCATATTATAATAATATCACTATGAAGAATATGGGGTGCAGTGTCACAATTACCTCACCCACCTTGTCTCTCAGGAAATACATTGACTCCTGTGATCTGTGTTCCTGGACCAAGAACCCTCTCAGAAGGGCATTTGGACTCCTTCACCCCTCGCTCACTCCATCTCAGCCCCTGGTTTACTGTTTGCTTGGATTTCATAGTAGAACTACACTGCTCCCCTAGATGTACAATTAGTCAGGAGATCAACAGCGACCTAGACAAGATGGCACACTTTATGCCCTCTTGCATGGTTCCCACTGTCCTGGAAACTGCCCACCTCTTTATTGAATGCTCTGTGGACTACCTACTGGCATTGTATTGGTCTGAGGCCCACGGTTTGTCTCTTGTTTCTGGTGAGAGGTCTTCAGACTCCTAGGGGTAGAACTTCTTACCTCCACTGCGTATCATACACTGATGGACTAGGTGAACTAGATTCTTGAACAATGCCTCTAGTGCTCTCTGAATTACCACCAGGATGACTGGATCTCCCTGATCCCATGTGCCAAATTCACTTATAACAATGTGATTCATACCTCCACTTAGCAGAACCCATTCTGTGCCAGTTATGGCTTACATCCTTCCTTCCATCTGGGGCTGCCTGCAAGCTGCTCAGTCCCTGTAGCAATGGACCCGGTCGCTCATCTGCATCACATACAACAAGAGCTTGTAGAACATCTAGAAGTACTAAAAAGATCTATAAGCAGTATGCTGGTAAGCCACTCCTAACCTACCTATGGGGACAAGGTCATGGTGTGAATTTGAAACCTGCGGCCAAGTTAGATCACCAATAGATGGGGCTGGTCAAGATCATCACACAGGTCAATCCAGTGACATTCAGGCTTCATCTGCCTGAGTCAATGAAAATCCACCTCATGGTCCATGCTTCCCTCCTGAAATCCTACATCAAGAACCCCTTTTCCGGTTGATCCAACCCATTGTCAACACCCATTGTGGTCCAGTGACAAGAAGAATACCTTGTCCAATCAATTCTTGACTCTAAACAAGTTTGGGGAAAGCTCCACTACTTAGTGGATTGGGAGGGCTATGGCTCTGATGATCAATTGTGGGAACTAGCAGACAATGTCCAGGCCCCCAAGCTGGTATGAATATTGCCCTGAGCTCATCCTGAGAAGCTATGTGGGGGGGGCCCTACGAGGTACCCTTGAGGAGGCAGGTTCTCTCAGGAATGAGGACTTGTAGCTGCACCCGCTCAGTCTCCATGCAGCCTATGAGCACAGCTGAGCCACAGCTGGACACCCTGAGTGACCACTCTGCCTAATGGGCCAAGTAAGTCATCAAGCCTGCTCTTAAGCTCAGCAGCAACAACTGGTCTCTGGCCGCTCAACACTTATACCTGCAGCTGCAATCATTCCTTTGCTTATTTTGTTCCCAGCTGTTCCCCATTCCTGCTTCTGCTCTGCCCGTCTACTCCCACCCCTCTATCCTACTGGGTTCCTGAGCCAGACACTGACTTCTGGCTTTGGTTCCTAATTCTGGTTCAGACCCTTTGGCTCTAGATACTGACCTTCTGGCTCTAGCTCTCTGACTCCTGACTCTCAATTCCAGCTCCGACCACTAAGCCTGGATCCTGTTCTGACCACTGTGCTTGACTTCCACTTCAGCCAGTAGGCCTGACCATCAGTGTTCCGATTCATGACAGTTGGTTTGGCATGACAAATCTATGCTGGCTATTCCTTATAACCATGTTGACTTGTAGCTGTTCATAAATTGTTTAATAATTTGTTCCAGTATCTTTCTAGGTATTGAAGTTAAGCTCACTGATCTATAATTTCCCACATTCTCTTTGTTCCCTTTTTTGAAGATAGGTACTAAGTTTGCCCTTCTCCAGTTCTCTGAGACCTCACCCGTACTCCCTGAGTTACCACAAATAATTGGTAATGGCGTCAAAATTGCTTCAGCTACTTCCTTAAGAAACCTAGGATGAATTTCATCAAGTCCTGCCAACTTAAATACATCTAACTTATCTAAATATTCTTTAACCTCTTCTTTCTCTATTTTGGCTTGTGTTCCTTCCCCCTTGTTAATATTAAATGTGTTGAGTATTTGGTCACTGTTAACCTTTTTACTGAAAACTGAAGCAAAATAAGCTTTGAACATCTCTGCTTTCCTGATGTCATCCATTATTAGCTTTCCTTCCCATTAAATAGACTGAGGACCTACACATTCCTTCATCTTCCTTTTGCTCCTAATATATTTAAAGAACCTCTTCTTAATGCCTTTTATGTCCCTTGCCAGGCAGTGTTTTTCCCAGGAATTGAAATTGGGGGGGTGTTAGGGCCAATGAGGGGTGAGACCGTAAGGGTGAAAGGGGCTGTATGGCACCATAGTAAAAACTGAAAAATGTTTCATGACCATTTTATTAGATTTAACTCATGTTTTAAAATCATTACACAAATTAAAGTTGGCTACTCTAGCCTTCTATGAAGCATTACATCTACATCCTTTATTTCTTGTTATAATTTTGCGCAGCTTTATTAATGAACTGCTTGAATTCAGTGCATTTATCTTTGGTGGCTTCTTGGGTGTCCAGTACTTCCATTCCTTCAATTGATATGCTGATTAGTTCATTCACATGATCAGGCATAAGGCAACTTCTTTCAGAACACAAAATTCTATTCAATGATGAAAAAGAACCCTCAACTGTAGCTGTTGTGACTGGGAGTAGGAAGAGATGAATTCCTACTTCTTTCATCCCACGAAACATAGCATAAAGATTGGGTTGAGCCACTAGTGATGATAGAAAAGAAGTTGAAGTCAAATCTTCATTCATTCGTTGTATAATAATCCACTTTGTGTTCAAATTCTCTATTCTGTCCTGGACACATGGCAGCCCCATTGCTGGTAGTGCCTCACGCCACTCAACTGTCATTGTTTTATAGGACAGGGATCTGTAAAAGCTACGTAGAGGTTCAGTTGAATCTAGAAGTTGCTGTTGTAGATTTTTAAGAATCAAATCTGTGTACTTTTCAGTTGTTTTAACAAACACTTCTTGTCCTCTTCACTTAAGGATTCAATATAAATGCCTTCATTAGTCAACTTCTGGACTGAAATCTTTGCATCTTCCAGTACTTTTTCAATTGATAGCTCTCTGATTGATCCAAATGTAGCTTCTATTGCTGGACAAAGATATACTACTGTTGTAGCAGATATCTGGATGGCATAGTTTAATGATCCAAGTGGTTTCAACAGTAGACTTATGAGAGAATGGCAATAGTCTTCTCTGAACGTAGTAGCGAAAGTAATCCACCAGTGTCACTACTTAGATCCATCCCATCTTGGTCGATACTTTCCAAAGCCAGTAATAACAGCTGGAGTAATTTTAAGACAACAGCCAAGGATCGCTCTTGAGAAAGCCAGAGAGTTTTCCCAGGTTAGACTAATTGAACTTCAGTCCCAGTGCCTCTTCTATATTTTCTAAGATATTCAGTCTTTTTGGACTCTTGCTGAAAAAAGAATATAATGAAGACATTATGTTTATAAAAAGCAACAAAGAGTCCTGTGGAACCTCATAGACTAACAGATGTATTGGAGCATAAGCTTTTGTGGGTGAATACCCACTTCGTCAGACGCATGTAAATTTATAGGCTTTTTAATGTCTTTTGAAGAGTCTGCAGCTTGTACTAGCACTAGTTAGAGAAGATGGCCTCTGCAGTGTGTATAGGAGAGATTTAGGGTTACACTTTTCTCTGAGCAAAGCTTGTACTCCACCATATCTTCCAGAGAAGTTTGTAGCTCCATCAAATGCACAAGCAGCCATGTGTTTGGGGTCCAATTGACAAGCATTTAACTCTTCTAAGGCCACGTCTAGACTACGCGCCGTATCGGCGCGTTAAAATCGATTGCTCGGGGATTGATATATCGCATCTAATCTAGACGCGATATATCGATCCCTGAGCGCACTTATATCGATTCCGGAACTCCACCACCCCCAACGGAGTTCCAGAATCGACATTTTTTTAATGTGGTGAGAGAGTTCTTCAGTTTTTCAGCTGAGTCTTTCACTGTTGCACCACATGTTTCTAGCCTGTCAGTTGAGTTTCTTGCAGAAAGATAGTGAGCATTTGCTGGTTTTGTTCAGAACCAGTGTTCAACTTCAGGCATGAACAAGTGACAAAGCACTTAACATTGGCCTGCAGTTTGCAGGTGTGTGGTACAGGCAAGTCTTATCTTACGCGGGGGTTCCGTTCCGCAGTTAGCGCATAAGTGAAAAACTGTGTGTACTCAAAATTACAACCCCAGGACCTTTAAGATCCCGCCCGCAGCTCCGGCGACCGGGCCAGAGTGGTATTGAAAGGGAAGCGGCAGGAAGCCGGTGGAGCACCTTTAAATGCTGGCCCTGGCCCGGCCGCACGGGTGAGTAAATCGATTTTAGATATTCGACTTCAGCTACGTTATTCACGTAGCTGAAATTGCGTATCTAAAATCGATTTTACCCCATAGTGTAGACCAGCCCTAAGATGTGGGTTGTCACAAATGCAGCTGGTGTGTCTTCTATAACTTGAACATCTAGAAATGCATCTACTGGCCTACCACTGACATCAAGTAATGTACACAGTGACTTAATACTTGATGCCCATTTGGCCTGGTGCATTCATCAGCCATGTATGCACATTTTTTGAATGTGGTGAGAAAGTTCTTCACTTTTTCAACTATTGAGTCTTTCCCTGTTGCATCACATGCTTCTAGCCAGTCTGAGTTTCTTGCTGAAAGATAATGAGCGTACACTGGTCTTGTTCGGAACCATGTTCGACTTCAGGATGAACAAGTGACAATGCACTTAACTTGGGCCTCCAGTTTGTAGTGTGTGGTATCTCTTGCTTAAATAGAAAGTATGATGCCACAGCCATGTTTGTTCTCATGAACTGTGTTGTGTCTCCAGCATTCTTAACAGCCTCATTAACACTCAGCGGTGTTGTCCTTGGTCAGTGGAGACTCAGAGTTTAGAAGTGCTTTCACGTGAGTTCACCTCCCAGGTGGGGGGCAAGAAGGCACCTTGCTCATTCCTCTAGCTGCTTACTGTTCGCTCTGGCCACTGTTGTTTGTTGTGCCACCACTCACTCCATTGTTCTCTTGCCAATGGCCCTGCGCCGTCACCTTCTGCTGCCACCTGCCACTGTGACCTCTGCAAGTTGGTCTCTTCAGGTTCCAACCAGCTCTCAGTGATTTCAGCAGAGCGCTCAGTGTGGAAACCTCACTGCTAGTGCAGTCTGGGCCATCTCTTCCTCAGAAACACTGTCCCACAGCAAGTCTAAGCACTTAGACCTGATTATCAGTGATTTCATCTGTAGCGGTCACTTAACAAAACAAAAGACTATCTATGAAGTCTAATCAGCTCTGTCTTTAAACAGTGGAGAGGGGCAGTGTCATGGAGTCGCCGGGCGATGCTTAGGAACTGCTCCCCACAAAGCCAGTCAGGACTTTGGGGAGCCTCCTCTCCCTTGGAGCAGACTGTCTTCAGGGCAAGAAGCTCACATGGCTTCACCTTCCCGGATCTGACCTTGGAGCGTTCAACATCCTTTGCCCCTCTGTGCACTTCCCACAGGGAGTCTGCTGAGGTGGGGTCTGGGGAAGCCAGAGGATCCTGCACGCACCCCTACTTCTCAGTCAGACGTGACTCTTAGCCAGTCAGTATAACAAAGGTTTATTAGATGACAGGAACACGGTCTAAAACAGAGCTTGTAGGTACAGAGAACAGGATCCCTCAGCTGGGTCCTTTCTGGGGTCCAGTGAGCCAGACACCCACATTGCACTCACTACCCATCCCCAGACAGCTCCCAACTTAAACCCCCTCCAGCCCCTCCTTTCTGGCCTTTGTCTCTTTCCCAGGCCAGGAGGTCACCTGATCTCTTTGTTCACCTTTAGCTATTTCCTTGCAGGGGGAAGGGCCCCAGCCCTTTGTTGCCAGGATACAGAGTGTCGGCCATTTATGCACACTGGAGACTTAAGAAATGCATAGGGTAAGCTGAGGCACCCACACAGTATTCAGAGGAAACATTAAGAACAGTCCCACTTCGTCACAGGTGGGTCAAATAGTACTTGTGACCCAGGCAGACCATCAGGCAAAACACTTGGTCCCCACCCTTTCTCATGATGCCCTCAATCAGCACAGGCTAAGTACAGTTCTATTGCCCTTTACTCATACAATAAGAATAACAACATTTCCTCCTCTCCTTCCCCCCGCTTCAAGTGATTTGTAACCCAACCCTAGCCAAAGTCTATCACTTGCGGGGCAACACAGCTCTGTTTCTTGGATGCCTAGGTAGATTAGGTGTAATTGTAAATACAATCTGGTCCTGAAGCCTTTCCCCACAGTCTCCAGCTCATCGCTAGCTATCAAGTAGAGCTCAATTAGGCTTTGCTTACAAATCATAATCTGAAATTATTAGGTTGGCCAACATCACCGAAATGAATTTACTGACATTGTCATAAAAAACAACAGCTGTATAAGGAAGCTAGTCTATGTTCATATTTTTCAAATCTATTATACTTTTTCAAATACACGTATTTTATCATACACTTTTTATGCTTTTAAAGTGTGTATTAATGTTTCAATTTCAATTCAAATTTCCAAACAATCACTAAATTGACAACACTACATGTACCTAGTGCACAAAACTGGAGGAGGGAGGTTGTTGGGGAAATTCGGGGTGGAGGGTGTACACCTCCCTATGGGTGGGTGTAGGGAAATCCCTGTTGCCAGGTGAAACTCATTTTCTGTTTAAGCCTTTCTGATTTTATCTCTACATGCTTGTAGTGCTGTTTGAAACAGGACTGCATTAACACACAGTAGAAAATTTTAGTGTGTGCTGGTAGAGTCCACATGGGCCAGTTAATGCACAACACCCCAGTGCTCACTAAAGTTTACACTTCACTAGTGCAGACTAATGAACCTTGTAGACAACCTCTAACAATGAATGGGCAAAAGTTAAAGTTTATTATGAGACCTAGTTGAAACCTTAACTAAGGAGAGGGTATTGTGTCTCTAAAATAAATTACTGTCCAGAAGTATATTTGTCTCCAAAGGAGGAAAAATACCTTGTAAAATGCATGCTGACCAAATTATTAAAACAAATTCCTTAAAGAGATCATAATGTATGTAAAAATTCTCAGGGTGAAATCCTGACCACATCAGAGTTAATGAGAGTTTTACCCTAAGTCAAAGATCAAATGGAAAACTTTTATACAATACAAAATGATAAACAATAACACAAATAAAAACATAAAAGATAAAAAATAACAGTATATAGGGAAGAAAACA
The DNA here is from genome assembly GCF_003597395.2 of Chelonoidis abingdonii. Lineage (NCBI taxonomy): Eukaryota > Metazoa > Chordata > Testudines > Testudinidae > Chelonoidis > Chelonoidis abingdonii. The sequence continues at coordinate 108,478 of NC_133775.1, forward strand.
ATGTTACAAGATGCTGGATATGAGTATCTAAGGTTATAGAAAAAATGTGATGAACTAGTGTATTATCTGAGAAATTAGTATGTGATTGTGTAGTCAAAGTCTGTATCTTAGGTTATGTCGACACTTGCGAGCATTCATAGGTAGTTGTTGATATACTGCTAGTGCATGGACCGCGTGTCCACATATACTGTTCTCGGCATGGGTGCCCATGTATACCCTCATATACCCTCGTTATATACACTTCCCTTGTGGGTTTGCCATGTTATTGCTGCCATTTCAGGGACAATATCCCAGAGTATTGTGCATAACAGAAGACACTCTAGGATTCCCTTGCTGTGTGTTGCTGGAACTGTCTCTCGCCTTCACACATTTTGTGATGGCAGGTCCCACTCACCTCTCCCTTTTGCTGGAAAACCAGGAGCAAGTCCTGGCTGATTTGGTTCTTCTCCTGCTACTTGTCATGGGAAAAATGTTCGATGAGGTATAGTACCAAATTCACTAGATACTTGATGGAATCAGACCAGAGCTTTCTGATACACTGACGATGGCTGACCAAGAGAGTGAGTGATAATTCACTGTAGTCCACAGAACAAATATTGTCAATGCCAGTATTGCCACAGGATGCCTTATTTCAAATCCAGGAAAATCAGTATGGTTGGAGCTCAAAGTTTTGAAAACTTTGGATAATGACTAGTGGCTTCAGAACTTCCAAATGAAGATCCAGGCCTTCATGGAGCTGTGCAAGGAGCTTACACCCACTCTCCAGTGCCAGACCACTTGTTTTCAGAAACCCATATGTATGCAGAAATGATTGGCTATTGCCTTTGGAAGCTAGCAACATCTGACAGCTATCAGTCAGTTGCAAACCAGGAGGAAGTTGGGGTATCCACTCTTGGGGTGATGGTTAGACAGGTTTGCCAGGCAATCAGTTCTGTCATCTATCCACAGGTGGTTGCCGTAAGGCATGTAGCAGAAATTATAGCCGGTTTTCTCAAAAAAAGACCAGTAACCAAGGTGGCAGGCAGGTCCGGAATGTGTTCTACTGCCAGTTGAGTGAGTGATTGTATTAGGGCATGAGCCAGTTCCTTTTGGGGATACTCCCATTCCCCATGGCATGCATCCTATTCCAGGAACTGGTTCATCAGTGCCTCCTGCCTAAAAACCTAATCCTTCTGTGCCCTGAGGAACTCAGTTTGTGCTTGGTTCTTTCTGTCCATGGCAATAAGCAAGTCCTTCCCTGTCTGCCTCTGCTGTCTCTGGAGTGCTGTGTCTGAGCTCCTTGTAGATTGGTTTCTCTCTTTGCAGCAGAAGGTCCTGCCAATTCAAACACAAGGGTACCGTTATACTACCTTTTTCCTTTGAATGAAGGTAAAAAATCCGCACACATAACATAGCTGTGCCGCCGATGGCCACAATATTGATAATTTTAACATTTCAGAAAATGTGACTTCTGATGCCTTCTTCGTTGTCAGGCAACTTTTGCAGCCCCCGAGGAAGGAGCAGAGGTTAATAATGGTAAAATACGTGTAGTAATGTTTTTAAAAAATTATAATGCTTGTACTGTATTAAGGGGCCAGTATGATTATGGTTCCAGGGGCTATGTTACCAGTTACCAATTTATTTCTTAAAGGTGGGCCATCATTTGGAGAATATAGCCATTTTCAAGGTACTAGAATGGAAAAGAGGGTTGGCTTTCCAGTCCTGTTGGGGAGAGCTGGCAGTCCATCCCAGAGAGATATTTCTGGTAATGGTCAGCCCTCTACATATTGCTGAATGAAGGTGGACTAAGCATATTTGCTGAACCTGAAGAACCTAACCCTAACCCTACATCAAAAAAATTGCTGAAATATTCTTACAGGACTAGGATGCAATTCAAGAGGAAATGTATTGTATTCTAAGCTAGCAGATGGAATTCTCATGGAAAAGGAAAAGCAAACCACTAAGAATGCCCACCCACCCCCTAACCTTCCCCACCCTCCATTGCCAGAAAGTCTGGCCCCTGTGCCCAGCCAAGAGCAGAGGGAGGGACAAGGAAAGAAAGAGTCACACTGAAACTTTATTTTGTTCCCTGAACTTTCCAGTAAACATGGAAAGCCACTCTCCACTGCAGAGGGGCATGGCCCTGTGTTTGTGCAACTGCCAGAGCTGATCCTTGACCCACCCCAATTTCTTCCAGCTTCTGCAGCATGGCTCAGAGCAGGGAGTATCCAGGCACCAGGAACTGCGAATGGTAAAAGACATTTCTGATGTTCAGAGGGAGAAAGGACTGCTATGATGTTCCTCGGACAACCAACGGGTTCATTTACCTAAGCAGGCTCACACCTAACCAATTCACTCCTCCCACACCAGCCTTTCTGTTTGTAAAGGGACAGAAAGGCAAGGGGAAGGGGAGAGTTGGTTGTTTTTTTTAATCTTTGAACAAGCATACATTTTCTACAACTGTCCTATCCCAATGGGCCTTTTCCAAACCCAGATCTTTCCTCCCTTTCACCGGGTCCACGTGGCCCAGGACTATCACTAACAGCATGCTGGCTGAGAAATGCACAGACACAGAGGCATAATGACAGTTTATTAATAATCTTTGGTATAGCTTCAGCTAAATTTGTAGGAGTGGTTAATGGAATTTCAATAAAATCATTGCTTTATTGCCCTGTCTTACTTTCAGGGTGGCGTACTGCGGGGACTGGGTTTTAGGCATATAGCACCAGCGCAAGAGGAGATATTGGCAGGGAGGGTGGGGATCCATTGTAAATCTTACCAGCTTTGGATTCTGATTCCTGCTGCAGCTTGGGGTCCTCCTTTGGCTCTTTGGCTTGGGGGGTGGGGTTTGATCTACTGGCTCCACTAGGGAGAGGTTTAAAAATCACTTGATCCTCTTCTTCTGGGTCTCTTAGGCTTCCTCTGGCATTTCCTTTGTGCTCCCTGCTGCCTTTTCACCCTGGGAGTTGAGCCATTTCAGGCTCTTTACTAGGAGCCCTGGAGAGCATCTGGTCCAACATGGGTGTGCACAAGGTCCCCTCCTTGAGTGATTGTTTGAGTCCTTCACCTTCTAGTACAGGAGCCTCAGGAATGGAGTCTAGTGAATGCCCACTTCCTCCAGCCTCCGCGAAATTGTCCGGTACAGGGGAATCTTCTTGCTGCTCCAGATGAAGTTGTGGAGTATGTTATACTCTGACTACAGTTTGATGAGCACCTGGATGTGCTTGGTGGACCAGGCAGCTGCTCTGGGAACATGGTCCATGTTAACAGAGGGCCCTGGACCTTTATACATTGAGTAAGAGTTCGGCAGGAAAGGCTTCAATGCATTAGGGAATGGGCCTGGAGGACTACTGAAACTTGGGACCTGTAACAGATCCTTTACGCTCATCCACACTATAGTGTAGCAGGAATATGGGACCATGCCACTGCGGAGGCATGTGCATACCCACAGCCTTCATGTGTGCTAGCTTTCTCACACATGATTCAAGAGTTCAGATGTGGATAACGGAGGGGTTATGGCACAACAGTGCACATGTAGGTATGTAAGTCGCAAGTGTAGACATAGCCTCCATGTATATGTGTATTTCACACACCCCCTATATGTAGTGTTCTGTCCCATCTAGTGACACCTTAGAGACAGAGATTAATGAATCTGCTCTACCGCCTTAGCTAAGAGCCATATGGCTTTTAGGTCATGCAGTAAAGGCTCATGCATTTAGCTCTGGAGTTCCCAGGTTTGATCTCACCTGCTGACAACTAGGGTCTGTCGGTGTTACATACACACAAGAGACAGAGTTTGCATGAGCAACTTTAGCTCTGACATTTCCTGATTTTTAAATGTTTATCTATGAAATCTTAGCACTCTAATATATTTTTGTCATTTAATGATGCACATTTGACTTCCTGCACAACAATATCTTCCTTCCCAATTGGGTTAACAGAGTCTCTCTCTCTCTGTCTCTCTGTCTCTTTCTGCTTGACAGGATCTGAGAAGAGTCAGGGGATGTTAGCATTGGCCATGAGTCCAAATCGACGCTACCTGGCTATCTCTGAGATAGTGCAAGAGAAACCCATTATCACAATTTATGAATTGTCGTCTGTCCCATGTAAAAAGCGGAAAGTACTTAGTGTCTTTGACTTCCCTGTTCAGGAATTTGTCAGCCTAGCCTTTTCTCCTGATTCTAAGTATCTGGTGGCCCAGACCGGACCCCCCGAGTCAAACCTTGCCTATTGGATGTGGGAGAAGCAGAGAACAATGGCAGTTGTCAAAGCTGACATTCAGAACAACCCTGTCTATCAGGTAACATTGGAGGAACTGCCTGGGCAGAGAAAAAATGCTGACCTATAACTGGAACCCCCTTTTCTGGTAACCTCTGTTAGAGTGCATAAGCATAACAAAATCACTGTCCTGTAAAAGAAACCGTTTCTTTCAGGTGTCCCTGTATAAACACACCAACACTATATTTACCTAACTGAGTGACATCCTGGAACAGATGAGAATAGAAACATTCTGTACCAGATAATGTATAGTTTACATAAGCCAACTTTTTCTATGATAATTGAGGTTAGGCAACAACTTCTCTTCCTGTAAATGCCTCTATAATTTGTTTTTTAAAATTTTGTAAATAATAAATTCAGAACAGTAGACGAACCATTCAGACCATGTCAGAGTGGGATAAAAACCCCAAAGAAAAAAAAATAACTAGAGATAAAAGCCTCAAATAATCATCTGGTACGTCCCTCCAAGCCTCCAAGCAAGGGGAAAAACTAACATAAAATTCCATAAAATAGTGATATTCTATGTTTAGGAAAGATAAAGTGGACAGAAGGGGGTGGTGGCACTCTACATCAAAGATCCAATTACCTGCTTTAGAGTTATTGACATTTCAGAAGAACAGGACCTGGAATGCTTACAGATAAATGTTCTAACTGATTAAAACACAAGATGGGATATGATGGGGATTTGTTATAGAGACCACACCAGACAAGGGACCAGAATAAGCAGCTCCATAAACGTTTATCTATAATGTTAGAAAGAAAAAAATGCATTGTCATGGGGAATTTCAGGCTGGAGGACATGCTGGAGGTCTCGTTTTACCTCTAGTAAAACATCCTTGGAGTTCTAAAAATAATAGATGCTGGCTTTCTAACACAAAAAGTAATTTTATATTAGACCTCATTCTGATGGATAAAGATGAACTAATCACTAACATAAAAATTGACGGAGTGAGATGCCCTAGTGAGTGAGGCTCTGTGGCAAGCCATCACTGGGCAAGGTAAAAACCACCAAAAAAAAAAATATTTTTTTTTTTTTGGAAAAATGGAGGATGTACTGAAGGCGTTGATGCAGGCCACTGCGGCCCAACAAGAAGCTACCAGAGTGCAGGTGGCTGCCCAGCGGGAGTCCGTACGTGTGCAACAGGAGACCAACCAGCTGCTGATGAGCCAGGCAGCCCAAGATCGAGCAACCCTGACCAAGGTAGTAAACCAGTAAGTCACCTGACACGATGACGCACGGGGCCCAGTGGGAGTCGGCCGCTGCGGGGCGAGCAACTACTTGCAGAAGATGACAACAGGATGACGATATCAGAGGTAATCTCTTGTTGTTCGATGAGCACGGCACTTCGTGGAGGACCTGGCCCCAAGACCAGTGGGCCGGTCTGCTGGCTCCATTCCTAGTGGGGAGGCCCAGAAAAAGCCTTTTTACTTCGACAATGACCGCAGAAAGCGGCTATGGATTACTCTCCGACTGAAGGCGGAAATCCTGGCAAGGCAGGCGTGACGCCGCGCCATAAGGCCCAGCGCTTCCACGAGTGGAAGTCCGGTAGGACAAACCGACCGGAGTCCAGCATATTCTGATTTGGTACACCTTGTCGGGAATGTGGCTCCACCCGGGCCCAGGGCCGGGAAGGCGTAGTAGAGATCCTGAGTAGTGGACAGTACCATGAGAGGGTTGCCGCCGTACATACGGCGGTGGGTTTCCGCCCAAATGTACCCTCTTATGATGATCTAGTTGCTCTCTCTGGAAGGCACTTAGCAGCCCAGAACTTTTCAGACCACCGGGGAGGAAGGCGCCAGTATCGGAGGCAAGCCTCGTACGCCAAGGCCCCGGTTTGCCTAGCTCCGAGGCCGGAAACCACTGCAACATGACCGAGGAGGCAGGAGCGCGAAGAGGCCACTAGCAGTCCCGGAGAGACTGGAAGGCACCTGGGGAGAAAAAAGGCTCAGGGAATACATCCCAGCAAGCGCCAACATAAATAGGGAGGCTGCCCAGTGTGGGGTAACCCGATGTTATGCCTGTGGTGAATTAGGACATATTGCTGACCAATGCCCTAATCTTGGAGAGCCTATGCAGTGTGAACTGGGAGGTATCGGGGGACATCGAGCCGATAAGTCTATCGGGGTGCAGTTGGACTTCCCTCATAGATACACTAGGGCCATTAAGCCTGAACGGTGTAGAACCACAGCATTAATAGACTCGGGCGTGCAGTTACACTGGTTGTCAGGGAAGCTGGTCAGGCCGGCCAACTATCCCAGGCCAAAGGCTCGGAATATCTAGTGTACATGGGGATGTCAGCTACTACCAGGGCACCGTCCATGTACGCATCGAAGTTCTCGGAAACCCCACCGAGGTGACAGTGGGAAGTCGATTCCGAAAATCCCTTACCCTGTCCTTATCGGATGAGACGTCCTGTTTGATGACCCTACTCCCTGGGAACGAGGGAGAAGGAAGGGAGGACCCTGGATCCAAAGGGTTGGCCCAGATAGGGACCCTCTCCCCGCTTTCCACGAGTTTAGCCAGGATGTGTTCTCCCGCACCTGGGGACAACTCCAGGAAGACTCGGAGGGGACGAGAGGGCCAATAAAGGGAGGGAGACGAGGATCCTGACCCCGGCTACCTGAACCCTAACACTGCAGGGGCAAAGAAGGGACTCAGCTGACAGGCGGGCTAGGTCAGCCAACTCCAACCCAATTGTTGGACCGGCATTCCCCCGGGGCTGTCCCTGAGGGGATGGACTCCCCCGAAATGGGACAAATAGGGACCGCACGTGGATTTTCGGTCAGGATCAGCCAATGATCCATATATTTCCACAACATTTTAAGGAAGTAGTCGAGGTGAATGGGTCCCAGTTAGAGGGGAGAGCTAAGGCCCGGGACCATGATTACATGATTAAAAAAGATCTGCTGTATTAGAGTAGTCCGCGTCCAAGAGCAATCATCGAACAACTCTGGTCCCCGCAGAAGCATCAAAGGGCGGGTAATGGATCTGGCCCACAGTCATCTGTTTGGGGCCCATCTAGGGATGGATAAGACCCTCGATCGGATTCTATCACAAGTTTTTTTGGCCTGGCATTTATGCAGCCGTCCGGAGATATTGTTCCTCCTGTCCGGTAGTGCCAATTACATGGGCCCAACCATACTTAAGGGCCCCTCTTGGTCCCTCTACCAATTATTGAGGTTCCGTTTGAGCGAATAGGCATGGACATAGTGGGGCCATTGGAAAAAGTCAGCCCGGGCCATCAGTACATCCTGGTAGTACCTAGATTATGCCACCCGATAGACCCTGAGGCCGATCCCCCTACGAATACCATGTCCAAGTCCATAGCCAAAGAAATTAGTCCATATTCTCCAGACTAGGGATACCTAAGGAGATCCTGACGGACCAGACAAGGGACCCCCTTTGTTTCTAAGCTGATGAAGGACTTGTGTAACATGCTCCACATACGGACCCTCAGAACGTCGGGCTACCACCCCCAGACCGATGACCTCACTTAAAAACGCTTTAATAGGACGTTGAAGAACATGTTACGGAAGGTGATCAGCTCGCACTGGGAAAAGACTGGGATGCCCTGCTACCTTATGTGCTGTTTGCCGTCCGGGAAGCTCTCAGGCTTCCACTGGATTCTCCCCCTTCGAAGCTGTTATATGGTCGGCACCCCAGGGGCATACTGGACCTGCTAAAGAAGACTGGAAGAGCAAGCCGAACCCGGGGAGAAACATTGTGGAACATGTGCTACAAATGAGAGACCGGAATCGCCAGAGTCACCCCCTGGTGGCGCGAACACATGGGAGAAGGCCCAAGGGGCACAACGGACATACTACAATGCGTCAAGCAAGAGTCCCGGAAGTTCCAGGTGGGGACCGGGTGATGGTGGCTCATACCCACGGCAGAGAGCAAGCTCCTGGCCAGATGGCAGGGACCCTATGAGGTAATCGAAGCGGTAGGAGAAGTTGACTATAAGGTCCCGGCAGCCAGGTCGCCGGAAGCTGGAGCAGATCTACCATATAAATCTGCTGAAACCCTGGCCGGATAGAGAAACCCTGGTAGCTGCGCTGGGGCCCACCCCTAAAGGCGATCAGCCCAGCCTGTGTGGCGAATATCCCCGAGCTGACCCCGGAACAACGATCTGAGGCGATTCAGCCGTCAAACGCAACCAAGATGTGTCTCGGAGAAGCCAGGTAGGACTACGGCAGGTTCACCATCACATCTTCACAGAGCCCGGAGTGAAGGTGCACGTTCAAGCCATACCGGATCCCGAGGGCCAAGAGAGAAGAAATTCAGAAAGAGGTCAGGAAGATGCTGGCCCTGGGTTATTGAAGAGTCTCATAGTCAATGTCCAGTCCCATGGTTTAGTGCCTAAGCTCAGACGGCAGTATGAGGTTCTGCAACGACTTCCGCAAGCTAAACGAGGTGTCCTGATTTGACGCCTACCCTTTACCCAGGATCGATGAGCTGATTGACAGACTTGGGAAAAGGCCCGTTTATGTCTACCCTTGATCTTACTAAGGGCTATTGGCAGATCCCCCTGGCTAAGGCAACAAGGAGAAGACGGCCTTTTTGCAACCCCCAGATAAGACTATAATCAGTATACTGTTCTTCCCTTTGGATTGTATGGCCCCCTACCTTCCAGCGGCTAATGGACAAACTGTTACGGTCCCATAGGAGTACCAAAACTGCTGCCTATCTTGATGACGTCATCATATATAGCCCCGACTGGGAGACGCACCTCGGAAAGGTAGAGGCAGTCCTAGATACCTGAGAAAGGCAGGGACTGACTGCAAATCCCTCAAGTGTTCGATCGGGTTAAGCTGAGGCCAAATACCTTGGGTATATAGTGGGGGAGGGCGTGGTGAGGCCCCAACTCAATCTAGCGAGACGCCATAAGCAGAAGTGGCCCCGCCCACTGCTGGAAAAAAGCAGGTCGAGCATCCTGGACTCGTGGGGTACTATAGGCGGTTCATTCCCCACTTCGCCACCAGGCAAAATGCCATTAACGGACCTACCAGGGCCTCGGGGCCTCAGACATAGTAAAATGGTCGGCTGCGGGCCGAAGCGGCTTGCAGATCTGCGAACGCCCTCTGCACGGACCCCGCTTACTAGTAGCCCAGACTGGGGGCAGGAGTTTGATCCTACAGACGGACGCCTCTGGAAGTAGGGCTGGGGGCGGTGCTTTCCCAAATGGTCGGAGATGACGAACACCCTCGTCCTCTTCCTCAGTAGAAAGCTCCTGCCTAGGGAACGAGTGCAACGCCATCATGGAAGAGAGGAATGCCTGGCAGTAAAATGGCCAGAAAGCCTCTGGTCCGTGGACGAGATGATGCTTACGTAGGGATTTAATCGGAAGATTACCCTTGGCCACGGACCATGCCCCGTCCCCCCCCTGCAGTGGATGCACCAAAAACAAGGACAAGAATGCGCGAGTAATGAGATGGTTTCCTATCGCTTCAACCCTTCACTTCACGGTTTGGCACCTGGTCCGGAACCCAACATGGCAATGCAGATGGCCTGTCGGGTGCACTGCTTTCCGACCCAAGTAGCCCAACCCCGTAGTGTTTGAGCGGGGGTAGGGGGATATGTGGCAAACTCAGGACAATTAGCTACCAGGAGAGGGTAGTAATTGGTCCGGAAGGCTTGGCCCTGGAGGAATAAGGTTTCAGCTGGGACAGGGGTTATCAGGGAACTAATTAGAGTTCAGCTGGCCCAATTGCTGGAGACCTTTTTAAAACCTCCCTGGCAGGGAAGAAAAAAGAGGAAGAGGAGGGGGAGGAAGAGAGAAGCAGAGTAGCTGCCAGCAAGTAGGGGCAGCTGAACTCTGAGACTCTTCTTGCAAGCAGATTGCATCCTCCCCAGAAGGAGAAGGAAACTAGAGCAAGGGGCTGGCTGAGAAGGGATCAGCCAGACCCTGTGAGATTAGGAAGGGGTTTTTTTCTTTTACTTTGCCCAAGCCTGTGTCTCCGAGGCTAAGAAGGACTGAACTAACAAAAGGAGAGGCAGGTACTTTGCCACAATTCATATCTTATAGCAGTGGTGCCTCAACCGGAGGGCAGGGCAGAGGGGCCATAGCCCTCACACTTTTTGAAACTGCTTAAATGTTGATAGAGATAGCTATAGGGTATTGTCCTGACTAGCAAAAAGAAGTACTAAATTTAATGTAAGGGTGTATTTAGTTGCAAAGCAACATGGTTTAATGGTTATCAACCAATGAGAATCTTTGTGAAAAGGGACTGCTAACAGGGATTTTCGCAAGGGAGTTTGGAAGGGGCGTAGAAAGGGAGCAAGGACCCCTTGCTGTTTTGTAAAACTATAAACTAAACTACATTCAGAACTTCTTGATTTACACAAAACCCTTTCATTAACTAGGAGACAATGCAGGCAGAAGCCCAGCAGCAGAGTGGGGGCTATCCAGTTTATTGCGCTGAGTGCAGCATGTATGATTACCTGCCCTGTGGGCAGATGGTGTATGTGTGCATTCGGTGCAAGGAGCTCCTGGCCCTCAGAGACCGCATACGGGCTTTGGAGGCCAGCGTGGCACAACTGGAGGAGCTAAGGGAGGCAGAGAGGTATGTTGATGAGGCTTTCTGGGACACTGTAGAATTGTCCCACCTCCGCTCAGACAGCCCGTGTGCTGTTGAGGAGGAAGAAAGGCCCAGGGAAGCAGAGCAGTCAATGGGAGCAGAGGGAAACCTTCCCATAGTTGGGACCCTCCTTCCAGATGGTGCTAGGGTAACTTCTTGCACTGAGGTTACCTCTCCGGGGGAGGGAACTCCGGTTACCAGGAAAAGGCAGGTGTTAGTAATGGGAGATTCGACCAACTGAAACACAGATAGCTGGGTTTGTGATGACTGGAAGAACCATATGGTGACTTGCCTGCCTGATGCGAAGATTGCGGATCTCTCAAGGCATCTGGATAGACTTATATGTAGTGCTGGAGAGGAGCCGGTGGTCGTGGTACATGTAGGTACCAATGACATAGGGAAGGGTAGGAGAGACATCCTGGAGGTCAAATTTAGGCTGCTAGAGAAGAGACTGAAATCCAGGACCTCTATGATGGCATTCTCAGAATTGCTTCCAGTTCCATGTGCAGGGCCAGGTAAGCAGGCAGAGCTTCAGAGTCTCAATGCATGGATGAGACGATGGTGTAGAGAGGAGGGGTTTAGATTCATTAGGAACTGGGGAAACTTTGGGGATAGAGGAGCCTATACAGGAGAGGGACTCCACTTAAACCAAAGTGGAACCAGACTGCTGGCACTAAACATTAAAAAGGTTGTAGAGCAGTTTTTAAACTAGGAGATGGGGGAAAGCCGACTGCTGCAGAGGAGCATGTGGAGCGGACAGAGACTTCTCTTAGGGGACAGTCTGTTGATAGAGATTCTCTAGGTTATAGTCAGGAGCAGAGGACAGAAGAGGATAATGTAAGGTCCAGATCAGACAAGAAACATTCACATAAAGAATCGGACACATCAGAAAAGGGCAGACAAATAAACAGTGACAAGTTTTTAAAGTGCTTGTACACAAATGCTAGAAGTCTAAATAATAAGATGGGTGAACTAGAGTGCCTTGTGATAAAGGAGACTATTGATATAATAGGCATCACAGAAACCTGATGGATTGAGGACAATCAATGGGACACAATCATTCCAGGGTACAAAATATATCAGAAGGACAGAACAGGTCGTGTGGGGTGTATGTAGGGGGGGTGGCACTATATGTGAAAGAAAATTTAGAATCAAATGAAATAAAAATCTTAAGTGAATCCACATGTTCCATAGAATCTCTATGGATAGTACTTTCATGCTCTGATAAGAATATAACATTAGGGATCTATTATCAACCACCTGACCTGGACAGTGATAGTGATGATGAAATGCTAAGGGAAATTAGAGAGGCTATCAAAATTAAGAACTCAGTAATAGTGGGGGATTTCAGTTATCCCCATATTGACCGGGAACATGTCACCCCAGGACGAAATGCAGAGACAAAATTTCTCAATACTTTAAACGACTGCTTCTTGGAGCAGTTAGTACAGGAACCCACAAGGGGAGAGGCAACTCTAGATTTAGTCCTGAGTGGAGCGCAGGAGCTGGTCCAAGAGGTAATAATAACAGAACCGCTTGGAAATAGTGACCATAATATAATAACATTTAACATCCCTGTGGTGGGAAGAACATCTCAACAGCTCAACACTGTGGCATTTAATTTAAAAAGGGGGAACTATGCAAAAATGAGGGAGTTAGTTAAACAAAAATTAAATGGTACAGTGACTAAAGTGAAATCCCTGCAAACTGCATGGGCGCTTTTTAAAGACACCATAGTAGAGGCCCAACTTAAATATATATTCCAAATTAAGAAACACAGTAAAAGAACTAAAAAAGAGCCACCATGGCTTAACAACCATGTAAAAGTAGCAGTGAGAGATCAAAAGACTTCCTTTAAAAAGTGGACGTCAAATCCTAATGAGGTAAATAGAAAGGAGCATAAACATTGCCAAATTAAGTGTAAAAATGTAATAAGAAAAGCCAACAAGGAGTTTGAAGAATGGCTAGCCAAAAACTCAAAAGGTAATAACAAAATGTTTTTTAAGTACATCAGAAGCAGGAAGCCTGCTAAACAACCAATGGGGCCCCTCAATGCTAGAGATCCAAAAGGAGCACTTAAAGATGATAAGCCATTGCAGAGAAACTAAACGGATTCTGTACTTCAGTCTTCACGGCAGAGGATGTTAGGGAGATTCCCAAATCTGAGCCGGCTTTTGTAGGTGACAAATCTGAGGAACTGTCACAGATTGAAGTGTCACTAGAGGAGGTTTTGGAATTAATTGATAAACT
>NC_133775.1:122839-139422 GCF_003597395.2 Chelonoidis abingdonii
TTTAAAAACAACAAATACCACAGGAAGTTCTTTCACACAGCCACACAGCACTTGTGGAATTCCTTACCTCGAGAGCGTGTGAAGGCTAGGGACTATTAACAGCATTTAAAAAGAGAGCTGGCTAACATCCATGGAGGTTAAGTCCATACATGGCTATTAGCACAGGATAGGGTAAGGAATAGTGTCCCTAAACTCTGTTTGTCAGAGGGTGGAGATGGATGGGAGGAGAGAGATCACTTGATCATTACCTGTTAGGGTCACTCCCTCTGGGGCACCTGGCATTGGCCACTGTTGGTAGACAGGATACTGGGCTAGATGGACCTTTGGTCTGATCCAGTACGGATGTTCTTATGTAATAAAAAGTACAAATTCAACAACAAGATTAAAAATGATTATTTAAATCAGATTCCTGAACCATAACAGGGTTCAAAAAGGCCATAACAGGATTCAAAAAAGAGCTAGATAAATTCATGGAGGATAGGTCCATCAATGGCTATTAGCCAGGATGGGCACAAATGGTGTCCCTAGCATTTGTTTGCCAGAAGCTGGGAATGAACGACAGGGGATGGATCATTTGATGATTACCTGTTCTGTTTATTCCCTCTGGGGCTCCTCGCACTGGCCACTTTTGGAAGACAGGATACTGGACTAGATGGACCTTTGGTCTGACCTGGTACAGCCGATCTTATGTTCTTATGTTCCTGTTTGCTGATTTTATTCATGATTAAAAATTTCATGATTTAAAATGCTCTGCCTTAAATCAATCCACTGTCATATATAACCATTACAGATCAAGAGAAGATCTTGATGGGGCAGATTACACCACATCTACTTATTGTGGGATTCTGGATTTGCTTCTGAGTCATCTGGTGTTGGTTACTGTCTGAGATAGGATACTGAAGTAGATGAGCCATGTATGTTCCTGTGTATTGACCTTAGTGGAGAACAGATGAACTATGTAGTTCAGGGGTGGGCAAACTATGGCCTGTGGGCCGATTCCGGCCCATCCAATGTTTTTATCCAGCCCTCGAGCTCCCGCTGAGGAGCAGGATTGGGAGCTTGCTCCGCTCTGCCTGCCCGCCCGGCGCTCCCCACCCCCTGATTCACAATTCCCTTGATGAGCACCATCTTCTGGCATGCAGAGCCACACTGCGCAAGTGCGACTTCACTGTTTCCAGGATTGGAACCTTCCCCTACATGGCAGCCCAGTGCTCCCATGTGGCAGTGTGCCCAATCCCCTCCTAGTCTCCTACGGCCCCACCCTTGAGAGCCTTGAAACTGCCCAGGGGCCACACCCATCCCTCCTAGGGTGAGTCCACCCGTGGCGGTGCCAGGTACGGCCGCCTTGGTGTCACTGCCAGCAGGGCCCGTAGGAGTGCTCGGTACCACCCCTGTAGAGCCTCCCCCATGCCACACCCCAAGAGTTCCGTCTCACCCCACCTTGGTAACATCACTTATTGAGCCCCCTCATGATACATCCCATAGAGTCCCCTTCCCCCTCTAAGGTGCCACAAGTACTCCTGTTCTTTTTGCGGATACAGAGTAACACGGCTGCTACTCTGAAACCTTCCCCCACTAGTCATTCATGGCCCGCCATAGAATTTCCACACACACATGCATCCCTCAGGCTAAAAAGTTTGCCTACCCCAATCTAGTTGCACATGAAAGGATTTTGAAAAGTAAATGCAATACAAATATTTTTAAAAATTCAGAAACAAGAAAATAGAACTAATGTGATTGTTAAACCACAACACAAAGTAATATTAGGATTTTATTTTGCATAAATTTCATCCTTCCCTTACCTGCAGCCTGTTTTTTTGTTATTTTCTCTCCAGCTGTTTTTGCTGATTTGGGCCTCTGTCTTGCAATTTGATCCATGATGGATCATGCCAGATTTTAATTGACATGTAGATTCATGCATACCTACAGTGCTGTTAATAATTAAATAGTAACAATAATAATAATAATTTTTGCAAGGGTGTTCAATAAAAATATGTTTAAGAATTACACTGGCATCTGTAATACTTACAAAAAGCTAACAAAAAATCAACTTGCAAATATGGAATCATATTGCTTATCCTAAACTCTTTAGCAAACTTGTGTAAAACATGAAATATCAGGGAGCATGGGAACTCTGGGACTCAAGAGCAGCAAGAGTTGACTGAAAACTTTGCTCTATGTCACAGGGTGAGCTGGCCCTTTCATGGGATTGGCACTCTGCCTCTTCAGTGTCAAGTTTAATTCACCTTCCCAGGTAACGGGAATGTCAGCAGGGATAATGTGATGGGCGTATGTGACTAGAAACCAGACCTGCTGGGAAATATAAGGGCAGCCTGAGTTTAGTCAGAAAGAGTGGCTGGCTGGCTGGCAGGCAGGCAGGCAGGCAGGCATGCACGCATGTGGCAGGTGATAACTCTTATGGGTTCCTAAGTATAAGGCCTGAGAGAAATCAGATTTTTAACAGGGAAAATCCTGCACCAAGGATTGTGAGCCAGCTACAAAGATTGGGGGAAAGATTTTTGTTTTGAACTTTGTTAGTAAACTAGACACCTGGAGAGGGGAGGGTTATTGAGAGAGAGAACTGCAATGTAAAGTCTGATTAACTGGGGAAGAAGGAGAAACTGAGGCAGTGTAGGAGCCTAAGCCATACTGGGTAAACCCTGCTATGAGCATTCCACAAAGGAATATCTCTTTCTGCTCCTCCACCTTTCAGCAAGATTAACAATAACTATGCAAATTAAAGAGCTACGTTGTGTAGGAATAGCACTTCCTGGGAGACACAAACTCTGCCTGGTATCACTGTCAATTAATAATTTCTCTATTCAGGGTCTCGAAGAAGCACACTAGCCCACAGTTTTGCTGAGTAGTATATTTAATATACCAAATGGTAAATAGCTTTTCTCATCCTTACAGTTCCCTGTCTACTCTCTTCCTTGAGGAGAGTTACCTCTGTGTCCTTCAAATCCCCCTTCTTTCTGTTAGCTTTGCAGTGCTGGTCACCTCTTTCTGCCCTCTGAGGGAGTAAAAATCCAGCAAAACTCTTAATTTAATAAAAATAATTATGATACATAAAAGCTATCCGTACAACTCAGAAGAGAGGAAAAATGGAATATGCAGGATGTGCAAGTACAACAGTTTATCTCTTCCTGTTGTAATCTTTGTCCTTCCCATACATTTCTGTGACTTTTTTGTCATTCCTTGTGGTCCCGTATCTTATTTTGTAAGCTCTTTAGGGCAGGGATCATGTCTCTATTTATAGGTAAAGTACTATGGATGAATATAGTTGTGTAAAAATAACTTCTCTCTTTTCTACTTTCCAGGTGAGCTTCAATCCCCAGGATAACACCCAGGTTTGTATTACTGGAAATGGCGTTTTTAAACTTTTCAGATACACTGAGGGAACCTTGAAACAGACCAACTTTCAGAGGGGAGAGCCTCAGAACTACTTGTCCCATGTCTGGCTCACTGAGGACAGGGTTATGGTCGGCACTGACACAGGCAAACTCTTTCTCTTTGAGTCTGGAGATCTGCGCTGGGAGACAAGTATAGAATGCAAAGAACCTCCCAGTGAAGTGGAAAAGGATGAGCTGGCACATGAATCTGAGAGGTAAATCTTCCTGGTTTTTACTGATAGAGTCAATCTCATGGATAGAGATCCTTCACAGCAGAAATTAGGTCCCTCAGGTGTTATTAGGGAAAGAATGAATAGAGGCTTTTCTATATTGCCCTAAATGTGACTAGATTGGGTTTCTCTGGTTGTTGCTGATCGTAATAACTTTCTTCCTGTTTTAGCCTCATTGAATTTCCTACTGCCAGTTCCCCTGATCTCTCCAGTGAGATGCTCTGTGAAGCTGTTGGCCAACAGCAGGCTTCCTTGCCTCAAATCTCTGCCATTGCTGGTTATTCCAAAGGTTTTGCATGTTCAGCTGGGCCTGGAGTTGTTCTACTGTTTGAGAAGACTGAAGAGAAGGAAGGTTACAGGGAGAACCGAGAAATCCGGGTAGGTGAGAGACTGTGAATGGGGCAGAAGGGGCTTCTCCAAGCAGCTAAGAGGCTGCAGTTCTCAGACTTTAGCTGTTTCAGTTTAAGAGCCCTTTTGTTTTTACATCTGCTCCCGGTAATAATAATACTCAGTACTTCTATAGTGATCTTCATCTTTCAGTCACTCTACATTAATCCTCATTGTTCCATAAGTGGTTGGTCAGCATTTATAAAAGGGGACTTGTCCAAGGTCACACAGAGAATTAATGACAAAGTCGTTCTCCTTCAAGGTAGCCTCTGCATAGTCCTGCTTTTGGAACTGGCCTGCATGGCATCACTGGGTTTCAGGAACCTTCTAAGAAACCTATGTTCCCTGGGACTATATAGACATTCAGAGCCAAGGTTATGAGGAGGGCATGCATTCCCAACCACCTCAGTTCCTTTCTTTTCACAGCTAGCTGCAGATCTTTGGTTTTTTTCACCAGAGTTTTTGCTTATTATTTAAAGCTGTATTAGATATAGGTAGTCTTACTGGATCTTGGGCTATTGGGTATTCTAGTTCTTAGGATGATTCTGACTGATCATGTCCAACTCAGAGCAAAAGACTGGGTATGTGTGGTGTGTTTCTTACCCCACATATCCACTAATTTATGTACCACACAGACCACACCTGGACCAATTTTCACTGTATCAGGCCTTTATATCTTGGGTCTGAAAGGACAGACAAACTCTGCTTTTGGCCTTCCTTATGTAGAAGGCCTTACAAGCTAGATCACTGGGACAAGACCGCATTCCTGTGTAGGAAATCAGTATGTCTTCATCAGCTTCCAAGTCCCCTAAAGTTCAGAATTGGAAACCTTTGATGACTGGATCAGTATCTTCATTCAGCCCCAAGTCAGAGAATCTTCCTAGCTATTCTTGTGCGGGAATGGCTTGCTTCATCCTCAGCGTCTGCTGATCTTGGGGTTCCCTCTGTGCCAGGACTTTGTTGCTGTCTTTGGATAGTGCTGTAACTGTGGCTTCCTTCATACTGAAGTCTGTCTTGGCACCAGAGAAGCCTGTTGTAATCTACATAGGTTCTTATGTTGTGTTCATCGGTGTAGTATCTGAATGCCTTCCAGTAGTACTTTAAGCAACATGACTAACATCTGTCATCTTTTCCCTGTGGGGGAGGAGGGAAGTGTGTGCAGTGGAGTGTTTTGTTTTGGTAGGATTTTTAAAATATATACATGTTGCTATGTATGTGTGTCACAGCTGGCTGGTCCTTTAAGGGGAGTTGGTCTCAGTATCACCTGTGAAAGATGTTACCTCCTAGCTGATCCTGATTGGCTGGGAACCAGATGTCTCCATTCAATTATCAGACTCAGCTGGGGGAGAGTTGGATGATTCCATAAAGGGGTGTGAGAAATAAGATGGGGAGGAAAGCTGTAGGAAGGAGGTTGTTTTCTTGTGACTGGACGTGAAAGGAAAGGTTAGCAGGGGAGAAGTAGTCTCCTATGATAGTCTTGGGGAAAAGCTAGTCTCCAAGCAAATAGCCTGAAGGTGGACTGGGTATTAGGATCCAGTCTGGTGGGGGAATGACTTCAGGGAAGAAGCCCTCAGAGTAAATGACTTTGATAGGATCCATGTCTCCGGGGAGAAAGTCCAGAGAGTTATCACTTTCTGAGTGATTGGGATGGAAGGGTAGCCCAAGACAGGGGGTCTTGGTTCTGCCTCGCAAGGATTCCCAGGCCAGAAGGGATCACTGTGATCATGTAATCTGACCTCCTGTATAACACAGGCAATAAAACTTCCCCAGAATAATTCCTAGAGCACGGGTGGGCAAACTTTTTGGCCCGAGGGCCACATCGGGGTTGTGCAACTGTATGGAGGGCCAGGTAGAGAAGGCTGTGCCACCCCAAACAGCCTGGCCCCTGCACCCTATCTGCCCCCTCACTGCCTCCCTCAGAATCCCCAACCCATCAACACCCCACCTCGTTCCTTGTCCCCCTGATCCCCCCTTCTCGGGATGCCTGCCCCCTATCCAAACCGCCCTGCTGCCTGTCCTCTGACTGCCCTGACCCCTATCCACACCTCTGCCCCCGACAGCCCCCCTGGGACTCCCACCCTCTATCCAACCGCCCTCTGCTCCTTCATCCCCTGATTACCCCCTCCCGGGACCAACTGCCCCCCGGGATCCCACCCACTTATCCAACCCCCCCACTCCCTGTCCCCTGACTTCCCTCCTGACCCCTATCCACATTCCTCGCCCCTGACAGGCCCCCCCGGGACTCCCACTTCCAACCCTCTCTGTTCCCCATCCCCTGACCACCCCCCTAGAACCTCTGCCTCATCCAACTACCCCCTCTTCCCTGACTGCCCCCAAGGACCACCCCCCTTACCCAACCCCCTGCTCCCCGCCCTGTTTACCAGCAG
Source organism: Chelonoidis abingdonii (assembly GCF_003597395.2). Lineage (NCBI taxonomy): Eukaryota > Metazoa > Chordata > Testudines > Testudinidae > Chelonoidis > Chelonoidis abingdonii. The sequence continues at coordinate 129,236 of NC_133775.1, forward strand.
CAGGAGCTCACAGCCGCTACACCTGGCCAGAGCCAGCTGCGCTTCCCATGCTGCCCAGCTGGAGCGGCAGACCAGAGCGTGGCCCGCATGGTGGCATGGCAGCAGGGGATGGGGAACACCGGGTGAGGGGCCAGGGACTAGGCTCCCCAGCCAGGAGCTCAGGGGTCGGGCAGGCCAGTCCCACAGGCTGGATGTGGCCCGTGGGCTGTAGTTTGCCCACGTCTGTCCTAGAGCATATCTTTTAGAAAAACATACAGTCTTGATTTAAAAATTAGCAGTGATGGAGAATCCACCATGACCATTCTTAAATTGTTCCAATGGCTAATTATCCTTACTGTCAGAAATGAACACCTTATTTCTTTACTATCAATTTCCCCTTTCTTCCATTTGCTATATATTATTTTATTATTTTTATAGGTGCCTTCACTTCTCCTTTAAACCAGATTGTTTTTTTTAATCAGCACAGCCTTTTTCATCTAGTAAGTGGTCTTAAATGATTCCCAATTATGATTCACATTTTTCTTATTCATTTTTTCCTTCTGACTGATTTGGCTCATAATTGTTTCCAGCTTTGTGAAATTGGCCGTCTCAAAGCACTAAGTAGATATATTACTGGTCTGGACTTTATTCTGCTTGCACATTATAAATGTGATCAAGTCATGACCACTTGTGTCTAACCTACCATTAATTCTTAGTTCTGTGATCAGTTCCTCTTTATCTGTTAGGGCGAAGTCTAACAAAGAGTTTCCGTGTGTTGGCAGCAACACTTTTTGAGTTAGGAAATTGTCATCTATAAAGTCTAGAAATTCCAAGGATGTTATAATATGGCAGCATGAGATCTCTAGCATACATCAGTCAAATTAAAGTCCCTTATGATCACACATTTTTCCCCGACATGTTATAGATACATGTGTAAGGAGGCAGTCGTCCTGTTCCTCCTTGTGATTTGGTGGTTTGTAGCAGACACCAATCAATACCTCATCTTTTGCTTTCTCTGTTAGGACTTTGATTCATAAACATTCAAAATTATTTTCTTCTGAGTTATCAGTGACTCAGAAACAGGTAATGCCATTCTTGACGTAAAGTGCCACTCCTCCTCCCCTTTTGCTCTGTTGATCGTTCCTAAATAGGTTACAACCATTGATTTTAACATTTCAATCATGCAGATCATCCCAAGTAGTTTTCAGTAATATCAACTAGATTGAATTTATACAGTACTTGTAAATCCAGTTTCTCTTGTTTGCTACCCACAGCATTGCTGCATAGGCAAATGTAGAATTGCTTCTCTTCGTGTCCTTTGGTCTCTTGATTCATTCTGCTCTCAACATCTCAATTTTGTGTTAATTGAGTGCTCATATCTTCTCTCATTTTACGTTCCCATTTTGTTTTTAGTTTAACCCCATCCTGGTTACTCTAGCCAGCCTTTCCCAGGGAGATTGGTTCCCCTTCTGCTGAGGAAGAGGAGAACTAAACTGTACAGCCCTCTCTCCCCATAGGTGTACCAATGTTCCACAAAACCAAAACGCTCCACCTTCCATCACTTACTTATCCAGTGGTTTACTTCCATAATCTTCTGCCTTCTGTCTTCCTTCACTCATGGAACAGGAAGGATCTCAGAAGATTGTTTGGACATTCTTCTTCAGCACGCTTCTGAGTTCTCTGAAGTCATCTAGTATCTGTGAGATATCTCGCAACTCAGTGTCATTAGTACCAATATGAACCATCACCAGGGGATCCTTGCCTCTCAACTTCAGAAATCTATCCAATCTTAGAATGATGGCTTGTGTCTTGGCTCCTGGAAGACAGCACATTGTCCTGTTGTCCACCTTTCCCTTGCAGAATGTTCTTTTGATTCTTCTGAGTACTGTATTGAATTTCCAACAAAAATTGTCTGTCTTCCTTGGATGAGTGGAGAACTCTTTGAAAGCAGGCTTGATTTTCTTACACGGGCTGAGCTGCCATCCACATATGTGTCCCATACATCTCTCTGTTTCCTTGGACCTGCTGGATCTTGAGAGGTATTTTCCAAAGTTTCCAGAGTTGAGAACCTGGTATTGATTTGAAATTTCTAGCTGAGTGGAATTCCTCCTGTTTCTCTCCTCTCTGGTGGCCACAGCCTTCCCTTGCTTATCTGTTTCCAGCTGTGCAGAATGCTGCCATGACCTCCTGCCTGATTGTTAAGGACAGGATCACTCTCAGATCTCACCCCAAGTTCCTGCTGAAATTTTCTTTTAGAATTATGTATGTACCAATGTATTTATTTCCCAGATTTGCCAAATACCAATGCATAATGCGGGCACTGTTATCCTTCATCCGCATGAGCCATTGGAGTGGGGCGTGATCTGTGACCAGAGTGAACGGGCCACCCAGGAGGAAGAACCGAAGGGCCTCGCAGGCCCACTTGACTGCTAGGGCCTCCTTTTCAATCGTGGCATAGTTCCGCTCCCGGGGGAATAGCTTTCGGCTCATCTACAGGACAGGATGGTCTCCTTCGTCCCCTTCCTGAGATAAGACTGCCCCCAAGCCCACATCAGACGCATCCGTCTGAAGGATGAAGGGCTTATCAAAGTCGGGACTATATAGGACAGGTTCCTGGCGCATGTAGTTGCCAAGAGTTTTAAAGACTGCTTCACACTCCGGGGTCCAGTGCACGTTTCGAGGGCTGTTCGAGGGCAGCAATTGACGCGAATTGGGAATAAACCGCCGGTAATACCCTACGAGCCCCAGGAAGCGCCGTACTTGCCGCTTCGTTGTCAGGGTGGGGCACTCCGCCAGGGCTTGGACCTTCCCCACAAGAGGCTTTATCCGCCCCTGCCCGATGGTATAACCAAGGTAGGTAGTTTCTTCCCAGGCTATTTGGCACTTCTTGGGGTTCGCTGTCAACCCCGCCTCCCGAAGGGTTCGGAGGACCACTGCGACCTGATCCAGATGGCCGTCCCAGTAGCGGCTGTAGATCACGACATCGTCCAGGTAGGCGGCGTGTACTCCTGGTGTGGTCCCAAGAGGTGATCCATCAGCCGCTGAAAGGTCACGGGGGTGCCATGGAGGCCGAAGGGCATCTGAGTAAATTGATACAGCCCGGATGGAGTGGCAAAGGCGGTCTTTTCCTTGGACGCCTCCTCGAGGGGGATTTGCCAGTACCCCTTGCTGAGCTCCAGCGTGGTGATATAGTGGGCCTCTCCGAGGCGGCCGAGTAACTCATCGACCCGGGGCATCGGGTAGGGGTCAAAACGGGAGATGGCATTCACCTTTCAGAAATCTATACAGAAGCGCCAAGAGCCGTCCGGCTTGGGTACTAGGACCACCAGGCAGCGCCATTCACTCCGGGACGGTTCAACGACCCCCAAAGCCAGCATCGCCCAGACCTCCTCCTCAACCTCCTCTTGCATCCGGTATGGGATAGGCCAGGTAGTTTCCCTGATGACCTTCCCGGGCGATGTTTGGACCGTGTGATAGGTGTCGCTCGTACAGCCTGGTAGCGCCGTGAAGGTCCGACGGAAAGCCCGCAGGAGACATTTGGCCTGCTCCCGTTGCTCCTCCGTCAGGGTGCTTCCTAGTGCGGGTTCAGACACATCCTCCGTCAGGGCCACTTCCGGACTCAGCTCTAACTCTGGCGGGCATGGGTCAATCAGCAAGCCCTCTCAGTCCTGCCACAGCTTCAGCAGGTTCATGTGATACAGCTGCCTCTCTTTGCGGCGACTTGGCTGGCGAATCTCGTAGTTGACAGGCCCCACTCTCCGAAGCACCTCGTAGGGGCCTTGCCAACGGGCCAACAACTTCGACTCGCTGGAGGGAAGGAGCAGGAGAATCCGGTCTCCGGGGGCGAATTCTCGCACTTGCGTGTCCTGGTTATAACTCCACTCCTGCCTCCCCTGGGCCGCCTTGAGGTTCTCCCTCGCCAGGATTCCTGCCTGTGTTAGGTGTTCCCGCAGCCGGAGGACATATTGGAGAAGCCCCTGGGTTGGGGAGGCCAACTGCTCCCACGTCTCCTTCATTAGGTCCAGGAGGCCCTGTGGCCTCCGCCTATAGAGGAGTTCAAAGGGGGAGAACTTGGTCAAAGCCTGGGGGACCTCCCGGACAGCGAGGAGCAGCGGTGGGAGGAGTTGGTCCCAGTGGCAAAGCTCGTCTGACGGGAACCTTCTGAGCATGCCCTTGAGGGTGCGGTTGAAGCACTCCACCAACCCGTCCTTCTGGGGGTGGTAGATGGAGGTCTGGAGCTTACCCCCAGGAGTCGGCAGACTTGTTTCAGCAGCCTGGACGTGAAATTTGTGCCCTGGTCCTTCAAGATCTCCTTAGGCAACCCCACGCGGGAAAACACCTTCACTAGTTCTCCCGCGATGGTCCGGGCCGTGATGCTCCGCAGCGGGATGGCCTCCGGAAACCAGGTGGCATAGTCGATTAGGACCAGGACATATTGAAATCCCGCCGTGCTCCGTGGAAGCGGGCCCACCAGGTCCATGGCAACCCGCTCAAACGGGTTATCAATTAGTGGCATCAGGACCAAGGGCGCCTTAGGTGTCCGGGGTGGGGCGGCCAGTTGACACCCCGGGCAGGAGCTACAGTACGCTTCACATCCCTGTCTATCCCCGGCCAGTAAAACCGAGCCCGAATCCGTGCCAGGGTCTTCTCATGCCCCAGGTGTCCCGCAGCTGGTATGTCGTGGGCCAAGCTCATTATGGCCCGTCGATGGCATCGGGGCACGAGAAGCTGTGTTCGCGGCTCTTGCGAGCGGGGGTCCCGCTCGACCCGGTAAAGTCTGTCCCGTCGGAGCTCGAAGTGGGGCCACTGCGTAACCTGGCCCGGGTCGATGACTGACCCATCAATGGCCGCGAGCTGCTCATAGGCCCTTCGGAGAGTGGGGTCAGCCCACTGGTCCCGACAAAAGTCCGTGTCAAAGCGGGGCGCGGAGGGATCTCCTTCGGTCGAAGCCTCAGCCTCTGAGGTTTCTATTCCAGTTTCCTCGGGGCCCTCTTCGGTCTCCCCCGGGGTTTCCGGGGGCTCAGCCGCCAGGGCCGGTATGGATCGAAGGAGCCCCTCAAAGGCGGGCCAGTCGTGCCCCAAAATGACCGGGTAGGCTAGACGGGGGGCCACCCTGACAATCAGCGACCAGGTGAGGCCATTGACCGTCAGCCGGGCCCGAGCGCTCAGGTAGGGTCGAACATCTCCATGGATACACTGGAGCTGAATAGGTCCCAGGCCGGGGTCAATCGGCGGTCCCAGGGCCTGACAGACCAACGTTTGACCGCAGCCGGAGTCAACCAGGGCCGTCGTGGCTTGCTCCCCCACGACCACCGGGATCGTGAGCTTAGGGGGCTGGGGCTGTTGAGCCCGACCTTCCCCTGCACATACCTGCCCATAGTCACACTCCATCGCAGGGCAGTCCCGTTGTAAGTGGCCGGCCTTCCCACATCCAAAGCAGGGTCCTATTTCCGAGCGCCTGCGCCGGGGCCTGGTGGCCCGAGGGCTTCGGGGCCCTCGGCAGGGCTCTGACGGGCCTGCGGGGGAGGTACTTGAGCCCAAGGGCGGGGCAGGCTCCGAACGTTGGGTCCGAGGGGGTGGCTCGGGGACCCGTCTGTGACCCAGGCCCCGCGTTCCATGTGGGGCGGACCCTCCCCTTCCTCCATGGGTTTGGTCGGGTCCTGGGGCTGGGGCCCGAAAGGCAGGCCCCACCAAAGCCTCAGCAGCGAGGAAATCCTCCATCAAGGAGACCGCGGCCCCCAGGGTGGTGGGCCGATGGTGGAGGACCCAGGCCCGTCCTCGCGCAGGCAGGATGTGCACAAACTGCTCGAGAATCACCTGCTCAGTTACTTCCTCCGCCGTACGGGTTTCGCGACAGGCTTCTTTCAGGCCTTGGGCGACCAATCGAGGACGAGCGCCGGTCGGATACGTCTGGCTCCGGAACCGTTGTCTGAAGGTTTCGGGGCTGACGTCCAAGGCGTCGAGGATTGCCGCCTTCACCTGATCGTAGTCTCGGGCGTCCTCCATCGCCAGCCCGCAATAGGCCAGCTGGGCTGGCCCGGTCAGGTAGGGGGCCCATTGAGCTCGGGCCCACCCTGCGACTAGAGCCACCCGCTCAAATGTGACCAAGAAGGCCTCCGGGTCGTCCCCCGGGCCCATCTTGGTCAGGCGCAGGGGCGCCGGCGACCGGGGACCCCCGGTGTCCTATCCCGTGGCCCCGTCAGCAGGTCGGGCGGCAGTCCCGAGAAGCGTCTGTAGCTGCCCCCCCAGTTGCTGGATAAGCTGCTGTTGCTGCTCCAGCTGAGCGGCGTGCTGCTGTCGCTGCTGCTGGAGGAGGGCGGCATCTCGTTGTTGCTGCTGCTCACGAAGGGCGGTCTGCTGCTGTTGCTGCTGCAGCAGTTGCGCCGCCTGCTGCCGCTCATGGCTTTCCACCAGCAGTTGGAACAACCGTTCCAGATCCATATCTCGGTCCAGGGAACGCTGATTACCTTAGCACTCTCCTACCGGCCCCTTCTCACAGGGGCGAAGGGTTAAGGTCCCTGGTCAGGTGCCAAATGTGGACGAGTGGGTGCCGGGGCTCAACCCTCCCTGGGGAGGAGGGGAGCCACACCGGCCTCGTCTCGTCGTCCGAGGGCCTCTGCCCTCGGGACCGCAGTCCGCTCCGGCGGTTCGGGCCCTGTGGGCGGGACCGACGGGCCCCTGTGGGCGAGGGACCGAACAGCGGCACAGTTAAAACAGGGCCCAGCCTCTGGTTCAGGCGGGGCATCCGGCAAAACATTTACAGTAGTGTGTTCAGCTCTGGCCCTTTGGGGCAGGGCAGAGTAGTGGCAAGTCAAAAGGGGCCCAGCCCTTGGGTCGGGCGGGCACAAACACAGCAGTAGTTTGCGTCAGCTCTGGCCCTTTGGGGCAGGCAGAGCAGTGGCAAAGTCAATAGGGGCCAGCCCTTGGGTCGGGCGGGCACCAACAACACAACGGCAGGAGTTGTATCAGCTTCTGGCCCTTTGGGGCAGGGCAGAGCAAGTGGCAAAGTCGATTAGGTCAGGTGAGGGGGGATTCTGCCACCCGGTTACGGGTGGCAGGGGGGAACGCAGGGCCACCCACTCCTCTGCGTTCCAGCCCGGGCCCTAGTAGCGGCTGTCGCCAACTTAGTGGCAATCAGTGGGGGGATCCTGACCAAAAACACACTGACATAGGCACGGGGCCTCTGCAGCCTGACTGTAGTTTCAGCTGCCCCCGGGGCTACTTTCCAATCTCTCCCCGGTTCCTACCTGGTCCGCTGGGGCGTTCAGCGCCATGGGTTCTTCCAGTCAGGGCTGGGCGGATAGGTCCGGGAATACTCCGGGACGCCAGGGCCAGGTCTGGTCTGGGGGCTCCTCGGGGCCGTAGTAGGGACGAGGTAGCTTCTGGGGCAGCCTCCTCGTCCATAGCCAAATGACTGGGAGGGGCAGCTCTGGAGCAGACCTTCTCGTCCAGTAAGCCGACTGCGGGGCAGCTCTGGCAGTACTGGCCTCTGGCCTCAGCGGCTGTCCCCAGTGACGAGGGTCAGCGGGCACATCTGCTCCTGCCGGCGGCTGGGGCTCTGACTGAAGGCTGGGGCCCGGCTTTTATCCTTCCGGGTCGCCGCCTGACCCTCTGAGGGGCGGGACTTCCGCCCAGCGGTTCCGCCCTGGGGGATGATTGATGGGGCTCAACCCTCCCTGAGGAGGAGGGGAGCCACACTGCCTCGCTACAAGGAGGTACGCAGATCCAGTGGTGGATATCCTCGCTACCTCTGGACCGGCACGTATTGCCCCACCCCTGATAAAGACCATTGCTGACACCACAAAAACCTTGTGGCAGACCCCGGCTTTGTTGCCCCCTACAGCTAAGTGCAATGAAAGACACTATTTTGTGCCATTCTGGAGCTATGAGCACTTGTATACCCATCCTCCATCAGATTCGTTGGTCGTGGACACTGCTAACCAACACGAGTGCCAGTACTACCAAGGCCCCTCCCCAAAGAATTGGGAGGCAAAACTCAACCTTTTTGGGAGAAAGGTCTACTCCACTGATGGCTTGCAGCTCCACATTTCTAATCAGAGGCCATTATCAGCAGGTACTGCTACAATACATGTGGGGCAAAAGTGAGGTTTGCAGAGTTGTTTCTGCAGGACTCCTGTGCTGAATTCTCAGTCCTTGTGGAGAAGGGCAAGTTCATTTCCCGAGCTTTGCTGGAGGCTGCTCTGGACAGGGCTGATGCGGCCACTCGGGTGATATCTACTGGTATTGCCATGAGAAGGGACTCCTGGCTCCAGGTATCAGGTCTGCCATACAAGGTCCAGCAGACCATTCAGGATCTCCCTTTTGACGGTGTGACTCTATTTTCCAAAAAGACAGATAAAAGGCTATATAGCCTAAAAGACTCGAGAGCCACCCTCAAATCGCTGGACCTCCACGCAACGTAGGCATTTTAGGCTGCAACCTCCTTTGCAGTTCTACCAATTGCAGAACTGGCAGGATGGCTCACAGAGGAGAAACAGGAGCACCAGGAAGAGGCCATGCCTATCCTTAGGTCAGGGCTCTGGCCCTTCCCAACCTTTGAGGGGAGGGATAGCTATGTGGTTTGAGCATTGGCCTGCTAAACCTAGGGTTGTGAGTTCAATCCTTGAGGGGGCCACTTAGGGATCTGGGGCAAAATCAGTACTTGGTCCTGCTAGTGAAGGCAGGGGGCTGGACTCAATGATCTTTCAAGGTCCCTTCCAGTTCTAGGAGATGGGTATATCTCCATTATTTTTTTTCTCATCCTGCCAGAAGCAGGCCTTTTGAAGGTGCAAATGAGGATGGCGCATCAGCACTTGCACTGGATCCAACTCCCCTTACCTTCTTGTCCCGACTATCCCATTTCTACCCTCTGTGGGCCCGTATCACTTCGGACTGCTGGGTGCTCTGCATGGTAGAGAGGGGATACTCCCTCCTATTCTCGGGCCTCCTGCCCTTCCACCCCCTTTCCCCATCTCTCTTCAAGGACCCTTCTCACAAGCGACTCCTCATACAGGAGGTACACTCACTCCTCTCTAGCTGTGGAAGAGGTTCCTCAGGAGGTGAAGGGCTTCTATTCCCAGTATTTCCTAATACCAAAAGCCAAAGGCGGGCTCAGGCCCATCCTGGACCTGCAAGAGCTCGACAAGTTCATGAAGAAACTGAAGTTCCACGTGGTGTCTTTGGCCTCCATCATCCCTTCCTTGGATCCAGGGGACTGGTACGCTTCCCTCGACTTGAAGGACATGTATTTTCATATAGCAATTACACCATTCCACAGAAGATACCTCAGGCTTGTGGTGAGCAACCAACACTACCAGTTCACGGTCTTCCAGTTCGGCCTGACAGTGGTGCCTCGTGTGTTTACCAAGTGCGTAGCAGTCATGGCCACATTCCTACGCAGGTGCCAGGTACAGATGTTCCCATACCTTGATGACTGGCTAATGAAGGGCTGTTCCAGGGCTCAAGTGGAGGCACAAGTCAACTTCCTTAGAACAACGTTCAACGAACTGGGCCTTATCCTGAACATGGGGAAATCAACTCTGTCCCCTGTTCCGAGGATAGAGTTCACAGGGGCGGTGCTGGACCTGACACTCATCGGGGCATACTTCCCAGAAGCTAGGTTTCTAGTCCTGGGCGACATCATTCAAAGTCTTCGTCAGTTTATCACTACCACAGCAAGGAATTGCCTGAAACTTCTAGGACACGTTGCCTCTTGTACCTATGTGGTGCAACATGCCAGGCTCAGACTCTGTCCTCTCCAATCTTGGCTAGCCTCGGTATATTTGGCCGATTCGGGACAGTTTGGACAGGACTGTGACTCTGCCTCACCTGGTCCTTGACTCCCTCCAATAGTAGCTCAACCTGCAGACAGTTGTGTTCAGGGATCACCTTCACCGGTCCTCAGCCATCCTTCTCGTTAGTCAGCCTTGGGCTGGGGAGCACATCTGGGAGACCTCAGGATACAAGGTCTCTGTTCTCAGGCAGAACTTGCTCTTCATATCAATGTCAGAGAGCTGAGAGTGGTGCGCCTGGCATGACAGACTTTCCGAGCCCACTTGGCAGTGAAATGTGTATCAGTTATGACAGACAACACCACAGCGATGTTCTATACCGAGGGTCGGCAACCTTTCAGAAGTAGTGTGCCAAGTCTTCATTTATTCACTCTAATTTAAGGTTTTGCGTGCCAGAAATACATTTTAATGTTTTTA
>NC_133775.1:139936-180469 GCF_003597395.2 Chelonoidis abingdonii
AATGCGTGGGCTTTCCTCAGATGGTACCTGCTAGCCATACAAAGAAGTGCCAGAAGTTGCTTCTGTGAATGAGAGCCCAGGCTCCTCTACAAAATGTTCTCTTTGCCATCGTTTCTACCGGGTTCCCGCCCATCCCTGCTGTTCACAAGGTTCCTTAAGATAAGGAAGGACAAGGCTTAGGTATTGATACTCCAGCCTGCCCCACAACAAGGTAATATCTCTCCTGAATTCTCGGAAGCCCATCCACCTTGTCACTCTCCAGTTAGTATCAGAGGATATGGCCGCTCCCAAACACCAAACCTCGATTTGTGCACTCAACAGCATGAAGGCTCCAGTGCTGATCCCCATGGAGCTTTACCCTGCTCAACATCCGTTAAAAGTTCTTCATTCTGGCAGTAGAAACCTCCACAGGACTATCTAAAAAAAAACCTTGCCAAGTGAGAGGATTCCATCTCGTCGGTGCAGCATCATTCGTCCTCACACCACTCTATACCACAACTGGACTGCTTAGAATCAATAGAATACTAGGGTGGAAGAAGATGGGAGCATCAGGACATCTGTCCAACCCCTAATCAGAGACAGGACAAACACAACTAATCATCCAAGCCAGTTTGTCAGCCAGCTTATAAAATCTACAATGAAGATCGCCACCCACTTCCCTCGGGGAACCATTCTTATGCTTACCACCCCTAGTGAAATAGTGTTCCTATATCAACTAGACCTCCCTCACGGCAGCTGAGATCAATGCTCTTGTTCGTCACGGTCCACTACGGAAACGCCTAGCTCCATCCTCGTTGAACTGCCCTTTAGTAATAAGACTGCTAATCAAATCCCTCACCTCTGCTCTCGCAGATAAATAACGTCAGTCCTCAACTCTCCTCGTAAGTTCAGTGCGCTCCCTAACATTCTGCGTTGCTCCGTTGGACTCTCTCCAATTTGTCCACACCTTTCTGTAGTGGGGACAAACTGAGCAATATCAGTGTTGGCATCACCATGCCGAATATGATGGGAATACTCACTTTCCCGGATCTGCAAGCAAGTCTACATAAACAGCCCAAATGCCATGTCCTCGCAACAAGGGGCACGTTACTCAAACCATCTGTTCGTCCACTGTAATCCCCAGTCTTCTTACGCAGAACTGCTGTTTAGCCATCAGGTCCATGGATCCTTCCTTCCTAGGCAGGACTCTTCACTATGTCCTTGTTGAACCTCCTCCGATTCTTTGGCAATCCCATGTTACTTGGTACTAGTCACGCTGGATGATCCCGTACCTCCAGGATATCTTCCCTCGTCTATTTAGTGTATCTGCAACCTGCTAGCGCCAATTCATCCACTCTCCGAGATCATTATAAAGAGGTTGAACAACATAACATGGGCCGCACACGACCCTCCGCACTCTGCTGATCACCGGCTGCTCAGCTAGACATCATCTTTGAGTCGCTACCTTCGACCTGACAAGCCTAAAAACATTTCTAGCCCATCCCCCTTTATCATAAACCTTCAATCCAATTCTATACCTAAGCACTGGCCAGAAGAACAGTGGAGACAGTGATTCAAACTTGCAAGTCCAGCGAATATACACAATCCGCTTTCCTCATATCCACAGAGCCAAGTTATCTCATCATAGCAAAGTGGTCGAGGCAATGATTTACCCTGTGTAATTCCGTATTACTGTCTGTGGGAGCTAGCTCAGTGGTTTGAATTAGCCGCTAACACCAGAGGTGAGTATCCTAGGGCTACTTATGGATCTGGGGCAGAATGTCCTGCAGTGAAGAGGGCTGGACTCAAGTCCTTCCAGTTCTAGAGATTGGTTTTTATTATTTTACCTCCTCTCCTCAATGCTTAAAGGTTAGGGTTCGCTTGGATCTGCTAATGATTCCTTGAAGACTGCTCCATCGATTGTGCCAGGACTGAGTGAGACCGACCAGCCTAGTTTCTGGTTCTCTTTCTCACTTTCTTTTAAATATGCATATATTTGCCTTTCCAATTATCGGGCCCCTGATGGCCACTAAATTTCAAAGATATACAAGCTCTGCAAATCACATCAGCAACTCCCAGCACCTGATCTAGATGACACGTGCGATGTCAGGTCCAGCTTCTAACATAATCTAACCTATCTTACCACTGAGGGCTCTCACCTCTCTCCCAGCTGTTGCCTCGTGCAGAGGTCTGGAGCTGACCTTGTCCGTGAAGACGGATGCAAAAAAAGCCATTGAGTATTCAGCTTTCCACATCATTCACTGACTAGGTTGCCTCCCCCATTCAGTAAGGGTCCCACACTTTCCCTGACCACCTTCTTGTTGCTAACATACCTGTAGAAACCCTTCTTGTTACCCTTCACATCCCTTGCTAGCTACAACTCCAGTTGTGCCTTGGCCTTCCTGATTACATCCCTGCATGCTCTATCAATATTTTTATACTCCTCCCTAGTCATCTGTCCAAATTTCCACTTCTTATAAGCTTCCTTTTTGAGTTTAAGGTCACTGGAGATTTCACTGTTAAGCCAAGCTGGTCATCTGCCATACTTGCTATTCTTTCTGCAGATCGGGATGGTTTGTTCCTGCACCCTCAATAAGGCTTCTTTAAAATACAGCCAGCTCTCCTGGATTACTTTCCCCCTCATATTAGTCTCCCAGGGGATCCTGCCCATCAGTTCCCTAAGGGAGACTAAGTCTGCTTTTCTGAAGTCCAGAGTCCGTATTTTGCTACTCTCCTTTCTTCCTTTTGTCAGGATCCTGAACTCAACCATCTCATGGTCACTGCTGTCTAGGTTGCCACCCACTTCTACTTCCCCTATCCATTCTTCCCTGTTTGTAAGCAGTAGGTCAAGATGAGCACGGCCCTTAGTTGGTTTCTCCAGCACTTGTACCAGGAAGTTGTCCCCAACACTCTCCAAAAACTTCATGGATTGTCTTTGCATTACTGTATTGCTCTCCCAGCAGATGTCAGGGTGATTGAAGTCCTCCATTAGAACCACAGCCTGTGATCTGGAAACTTCACTTAGTTGTCCGAAGAAAGCCTTGTCTACCTCATCCTTCTGATCCAGTGGTCTATATCACACGCCCACCACAACGTCACCCGTATTGCTCTCACCGCTAAACTTAACCTGAAGACTCTCAACAGGCTTTTCTCCAGTTTCATAGTGGAGCTCTGAGCAATCATACCACTCTTACATACATTGCAACTTCTCCACCTTTCCTCCTGACCTATCCTTCCTTGAAGGGCCAAAATCCTTGTGCTGTTTATGTAACAACCTGGTATAGATTATAAGTCCACTCTTTTTACATGCCCAAAGTCCAGAGTATGGTCAAGAGGCCAGAGGCCTAGTAAACAGTGAACAATATTAAGTAAGAAAAGTGGTGCAAACAAAAGACAACTTTGCTTTTTGCTAAAATAAGCTTGGTCAGCTAAAAGCCAGGTGGGGAGCCGTAATTGATGTCTTTATCTAAAGCTGCAAATAGGCCAAAGGAATGAAAGGAGCCTATTATGCTTGTGTCCATTCTTTCTGTAGAAAGAGATGTTGTTCCCACACATCAACCTTCCTTTTATGGATATGACACTTGGAAGGTGGTAAGGTGATAGGGAATAGCCAGCATGAATTTGTAAAGAACAAATCATGTCACACCAATCTGATAGCTTTCTTTGATAGGATAAAGAATCTTGTGGGTAAGGGAGAAGCGGTGGATGTGGTATACCTATTTGTGTTTTTAAGGCAGGCACTGGTATCTGTGGAAGCAGTAGGGAGGATATCATAGATTCATAGATTCTAGGACTGGAAGGGACCCCAAGAGGTCATCAAGTCCAGTCTCCTGCCCTCATGGCAGGACCAAATACTGTCTAGACCATCTCTGACAGACATTTATCTAACCTACTCTTAAATATCTCCAGAGATGACGATTGTCAAAGCTTCCCTAGTCAATTTATCCAGTGTTTAACCACCCGACAGTTTAGGGAACTTTTCAAATTCCAAAACCTAAACCTCCATTGCTGCATTAGCCCATTACTTTGTCTAATCTAGAGCTAAGGTGAACAAGTTTCTCTCCTCCTTCCTTATAACAACCCTTTAAGTACTGAAACCTCTATCATGTCCATCTCAGTCTCTCTTCCAAACAAACAACTCCAATTCTTAAGCTTCTTGTAGGTCAGTACCAAAACCTTAATCATCTTGTGTCTTTCGGACCCTCCATTTCTCCACCTCTTTCTGAAATTGCGCGCCCAGAACTGAACAATATCAGTGCGGCCTAACCAGTGCAGAGTGACGGAAGAAACTTCTCGGCCTGTTATCAACACACCTGTTAAGGCGATCCAAATAAGTTGCTTTTTGCATGGGCATCACATTGTTGACTCATATTAGCTGGCATCACAACTCCCTAATCTCTTCCATACTTCCTAGCACGTCTCTTCCCATTCTGTAATTGACTCATTGTTCCTTCCAAAGGGAGCACTTTATTCAATAGATTCAAGACTCTAGGACGGGAAGGGACCTCAAGAGTCACGAGTCCAGTCCTCTGCCCTCAGGCAACGCAAATAAGCTGTCTAGACCATCTGATAGATAATTAGCTCACCTACTCTTAAATATCTCCAGAAGATGAGAATTTCAACATTCCTAGCAATTAAATTCCAGTGTTAACTACGGCCTGACATTAGGAACTTTCCTACTGTCAACCTAAATCCCCGTGCTGCAGTTGAAGCCCATTGCTTCTGTTCTAGTCCTTAAGGCTAAGTGAACAAGTTTTCTCCCGCCCCTGATGAACCCTTTTAGATACCTGAAAACTGCATCCAGCCCATTCCAGCCTCTTTTACACAAACAAACCCAATCTTCAGCTCCTTCAAGATGTGTCAAGACTTTAATCATTCTGTGCCTCCCTGGACCTCCATCTCCAATTCTTGAAATCGTGCCCAATGGACACAATACTCACTGAGCCTCATGCAGTGCAAAGAATGATTCTCGTGTCTGTTTACAACACTTGCTGTAATGCGTCCAGAACAGTTGCTTTTTGCAACAGTAATATCAATCCTGTGACTCATATTAGCGTGGTTCACATATGACCTAGATCTCTTTTGCCAATCTTCTAGGTTTCCCATTCGTATGTGTAAACGATTTCTTCCTAGAACACTGCATTTTGTGTTTTTTGAAACTTCATCGTTTACCTTCAGACCATGTCTCCAATTTGTCCAGATCAATTGAATTGTGACCATGCTCTCGACCCAAAGCAGTTGCAATACCTCCCAGCTGGACACCGCAAACTTATAAGCATACTTTCTATGCCACATCTAACGTTGATAAGATACTGACAGAGATGGCCCAAAACAGCCCCTGCAACGCACTGTATCTTTCCACAGGATGGACCACTATACTCTCTGTGACGGTATCCAGCATTATGCACCCACCGTATAGTTAACCCCCATCTAAATGTATGCCTAGTTGCGGATAAGAATATATGGCGAACCAATAAATACCTTACTAAAGTTGACACATCCCCGCTTTCCTTATTCACAAGCTCTATCCTGCAAGAACATCAAATTGTTTTGACATGTTTGTTCTTCACACAATCCATGCGGGCATTCCCTCACCTTACCACCTTCAAGTTTGCAGATGAAATTTCTTTTAATTATGCTCCATTTACTTCCCTGGCAAACAAAAGTTAAAACAATGGTCTGTTTTTTGCTTGTTTATTTCCCTTTTGTAGATTGGCAACTAATGCCTTCCAGTCTTCTGGATTCTCCCGTCTCCATACTTTCCAAAGATAATACTAAGCTAGAACCTCCTCTATTAGTCCTTGATATCTAGGATGCATTTATCAGCCCGATAACTGCAGGCATCTAACTTCTAAGATTAACTGGTCTTTTTATTTATCTCCAACCTACCTTCCCATAATATTCCTTATTACGCACTCACCTTTCGGAAGACTGAACAAGAAGTATGTAAGCATCCCTGACAATTTTTCAAGTTTTGTAACTCGTCTCATCCTGCACTAGCAGTGACCCCACTTCTGGTCTCCCTTGCTCTAATGTAGTGTAAAAATCTCTCTTGTTTCCTTTATCCTGTACAGTTTAGCCATTTGGCTTCCCGCTATTATTTCTTTTTTTTTTTCTTCTAATCTTGCCCCTGCATCCTGTTTGTTGCCTATTTCCACCTTGCAACTGTCCTGTTCCATTTTTGTATACCTCTTTATTTAAAATCAACGTCAAGACTCGTGTTAACCAGGTGGTCGTTTGCACATTTCATTTTCCTACCCATCGGAATATGTTGCTTTTGCCCTTAATAGTTCCCTTTGAAAAACGCCAACGCTCCCAGTTGGTTTTTCCCCTCAGTCCTGATCCCATGGACCATTACTAATGAAATCTGAGCTTTCCAAAATCCCACCTTCCTAACCAGCCTCATATTGCGTATCCTTCAACTTTCCTTAGAATTGCGAACTCATAGTCTTATGATCACTTCACCAAGTGCTTCTACTCAAATTCTCAATGGTTCCGCCTATGTATTAAAATCAATCAGACAGCTTCCCCATTAGCGTTTTCAATCTTGAATAAAAGTTTCTCAATGCAGTCCAGAACTGATGGGTTTGTGCCCCGCGGTATGTATTTTCCAAACATATATCTCTAGTAAGTCCCCCATCGCCACAATCTGGGCTTGGAAGATTTGTTAGTTGTTTAAAAAAAACCTCAATCCCCTCTCCCCTTCAGGTGGCCTTAGTAGACTCCTAGCATGACATCACCCTTGTTTTTTACCCCTTTTAGCCTAACCCAGAGACTCTCAACACTTCCGTTTCCTATGTCCATCTCCTCCTCAGTCCAAGATGCTCTTCCCTCTCTTTGTTAGGTGGATCCCATCTCTTCCTAGCAATCCTTCTTCCCGGATCAACATCCCATCATCAAAGAATCCAAAGCCGTCACTCTGACACCACTTGCATAATAACACATTCACCTCCACAGTTCGATGGTCCCTACCTGGACCTTCACTGTCTTCTATAAGGACAAGGTTCAGCTCAGGCCACATCCAGCTTTCCTCCCAAAGGTTGTCTCCCAGTTTCACATCAAACAGGACATCTTCCTCCCACTGTTCTTTCCTAAGCTGCACTCGAACAGCAGGAAGCAGAGGCTTCACTCATTGGATGTCTGCTGAGCGCTAGCCTTTTACATTGAAAGATCAAAACCATTTAGGAAGTCCATTCAACTGTTTGTGGCTGTGGCAGACAGGATGAAGGGTCTTCCAGTCTCCTCCCAACGAATTTCCTCGTAGATCATGTCCTGCATCCATGAATGCTATAACCTGGCAGAGGTGCCAGCCCCTCTGCTCACAGTGCACTCCACTAGGGTGCAGGCTTCTTCAGCAGCTTTCCCAGTGCAAGTTCCGACCCAGGAAATATGCAGAGTGGCGACATGGTCCTCCATACTTACTTTCACTGCACATTACACAATTACCCAACAGGCCAGAGACAATGCAGCCTTTGGTAGAGCAGTGCTCTGATCAGTAGACAGCTCCGGCTCTGCTCCTAAACTTAGGCTTGGGAGTCACCTGATTGGAATTGACATGCACAAGCACTCGAAGGAGAAAAAATGGTTACTCATCTTCTCGTAGCTGCTCTTTGAGATGCGTTGTTCATGTCCATTCCAATATCCACCCACCTACTCCTCTGTTGGGGGTAGCCGCAAGAAGGAACTGAAATGGGTCAGTAGGGCCCTATATTGAGCGCCATGATGGCACCACTCCAGGGGGACTGACGGATATTGCTAGGGGAAAAACTTCCGGCTGCCGTGCATGCGCACACACACCTGTTTGGAATTGACGTGAACAACACATCTCGAAGAACAACAGTTACGAGAAGATGAGTAACTGTTTTTTCTTAGCTAATACCTGCAGTCTTGACAGGAGCTGGTACCTGGCCTGCCAGCATCACACCACCTTCAAGCAAACTGATGACTGCTTGTAAGTCACCAAGAGTGGAATCCATGTGGACAATCGTTCGAAGGCGAAATGGTTACTTACCTTACAGTAACTGTTATTCTTTGAGATATATTGTCCGCATGGATTCCATGACCTGCCTTCTTTCCCCCTACTACAGAGTCCTACCCCTCTTGTATTCTGTAGTGGTGAAGGAGCTGGTTGTGCCCACTCTGCTCTTTATACCCTTGGGTAGGGGAGCACTAGGAGAACTAGGGCAGAGGTGCAGCCCCAGTGGTCACTGCTGGCCAAAAGGATCTATGCACATGGGACACATGATCATTAGGACTGGAGTCTCTGTGGAAAACCCATCTCAAAGAACACAAGTACTGTAAGGTAAGGAACCGTTCTTTCATGGACAACTTTAATTCTGCCATTTCCTAACTGGAGTGCTTGACTTTGCTTAGTGTTCTTTTGTTGCCATTTTTTGTATGTGATACGTATATTAACACAAATGTTGAAAAGGTGTTCCTAAATTATAGCTATTAAAGATGGAAAATTCCACCTGGGTCACCTTGTCTGCATTGCTGTTTTTGTGTAGGTAAGGCACCTACTTCTTTAGAGTCAATTGATATCTAAGCATATCCCTACAAAGCAGAATTACATTGCAAATGTGGGTTGCTATGTGGAGAACTGAGATTTGAAATAGTCTAATGGGACTGGTTTGCTGTGTAGATTCCCCAGGATCAGCGCAGCAGTGACCCAAATCAGTCAGACAAGCAGGATGTTATGTGCATGTGTTTTAGCCCCTCAGAGGAAACGCTGCTCATTAGCACCAGTAAAAATCAGCTCTACATCTTTACCATGTCCTCAACTGAGATAATTAAGGTAAGTTCAATTTGATCACCATTCCTTTAGCACAACACTCAGTAAGCGATATATGAGCAAGGCAGTTGGTTTCCAGTGTCACTTTCTGTGGAAGGTTTTTGTAAAATCCACCTGTGAGATGCTGAACCCGTCCTATCCCATCCCATCCCATCCTTGTAGTGCAGAGAAGCTCTCTGTGTATATGTTTAATAAATTTAATATGTATTAATCTTTAATTCAATGTTAAAGCTGAGAATCTGTCATATTATTATTATATTTGGAAGTAGAGTTTTCATATTATGGTAGCAGATAGAAGTCCTAGTCAAAATCAGAATCCCATTGTGTGGGGCACAAACATGCAGTTGAAGATAGTTCCTGCACTAAAGAACTTTTACAAGCTAATTAAGGACAGAACTGTCATTGTTTTGTATAAATGCCTAGATGGAATTAAATACTTTTTCCAGGTGAGTCATACTGGAGCATCTGTACAAACAGGGACTGCTCCATGATGCAGCCCAAAACCTCAGTGACGACTTCTCTCCTCACCCCCAGCCCCCAGCTATATCACACTGCAAACTCCTATCTAATTTGCTTTCCAGGTTTCTACTTCCCATTCAGTATCTGCTTTTCAGATTATTTTTCCTTATATGTATTAACTGCCATCTTCCAGGTCAGTTCTCATTTTTGTTATTGTTCATGTCTCTTTAGGTCCTTGTGCATTATTTTTCTGTTCTTGCTGATATGCACAAGTCTTCACAATATAGTACTGTATCTGAATCCCATCATTCTTCCATATCAGTCATAAAGATGCCAAATAAGACTGTACCTAACACCATTCTTCCCTATTTTAAATTTCTGGTGCATTTCTAGTCTAGTACCACACAAGATACCTCTCCCCAATTCCATGCATTGAGGTTTATCATTTTCCTTTACTTACTGTCTCTTGATCAGTTTAAGCCAATATGATTTTTTTCGGAGTGTTTAATTATTTGTGACACTTCTCTAGGGGGAACCAGCTCACTTTGAGTATCTGAATTTCCCATTACATTCTGCTGCCATCACTGGACTGGACACCTGTATCCGTAAACCCCTCGTTGCTACTTGTTCCCTGGACAGATCTGTACGCATCTGGAACTATGAAACCAAGTAAAGAACCATCTTTGTTTTCACTGCTTTCTGTCTTTGTAAGTCTCCTGTAATGGACAACTACAGATGTCTTAGCATGTGCATGTCTGTTTTTGGTGGTGTCACTGTATGGTATGGGATAAGAATGGCCTTACTGGCAGTAGTTTGGGATCAGCCTAGATTTGCAATACATTCAAAACAAGTACCAATAATCACTAAGACCTTGATACCATACCATGCCATCATGTATTGCATATATGCCACAGATTTCCCAAAAATAATATTAGAAATGCTCAGACAGCTTTTTTTGTTTTTTAAAAAAATTACTGTTTTTTGTACATCTCACAAAAGGCTACTGTATGTTAGTACCTTGAGCCTGTCTAACTCTTCAGGCCTCAAAGGGGGAGAAAAATAACGAATACATTTCAGAACATTCTACAAATGGTCTTAAATAATTCTGTATAAAAAATCTGCTAGAAATAAATGCTTTACGCTGCTGGAAACAGGGATTTCCAGCTCTCCAGTGAGATATTGCAACCATTTATGGTCTGATGGCTTGCAAGATATAAGACTTGAAATCTGTCACTGGGCCAGGATTTTAATATTGCTCTTACTATACCTGAGATCATTGAGGCAAGGTGGGTGAGGTAATACCTCTGATTAGACCAACACTTCTTTATACTTACTTACAACAAGACTGCAATCCTCAGATCAGTGTAATTTTAGGGGAAATTCAGTAAAGACTACCATTGAGGTGCCTTGGGCACTACTCCTTTCAGAAGATGAGAAAATAACTTTACTGTCATTCCAGTTCAGTGTTTCACCCGCAGCTGTTTAAATTAACAAACTAGCTCTTCTGTATAGAGAAGAGTCCATTCCTGGAGTTGCTTTTGTGCCCCAAATGATATCGTGCCCATTTTAGTACCAGGACTTTTCTGAACAGCCTGGCAGCCGTGAGGGGTATTTTCACCTAAAATTCTGACTCTGAGCTACTGCTGGGGAAATTTCTCAGTGTGGAAGAGGGGTTGGGTGGCAGAAAGAAAGGAGATGCTTTTGTGACAGTCTTTTTTTAAAAATGGCATCTGTTTGAGCCTGCCTACAGAACTGAAATATTTGAAATAGTCCTGGTGGAAATGGATTAGTGGGCAGAGTGCAAGAGAGGTAGTCAAAGATGCATGGTAATATAATTTATCACATGGATATCACCACCACTGTGGAATAAATACCAATTCCATACAGAAAGCTACGTTAAAAGAGCATTGAGGTTGCAAAATGAAGTGCTCAAATGTTAGGAAATGTAAGTATTCAAGTGATCCATGCAATGACCTGGAAGAAAACAAAATCATCACTGATAAAGTTTGCAGATGACTCACAGATTGGGCAAGTGATAAATAATGACCAGGACAGGTCACTGACTCAGATAACAATCCACTTGGTAAGCTGGGCACAAACAAACAATATGCATTTTACTACAGCTACGTAGAAATGTATACATCTAGGAACAAAGAATATAGGCCATACTTACAGGAGGGGAACGCTATCCTGGGAAGTGGCAACTCTAAAAAAGAGTTTGGGGTCGTGGTGTATAATCAGCTGAACATGAGCTCCCAGTGTGAGGCTGTGGCCAAAAGAGCTAATGGGATCCTTGGATACCTAAACAGTGGAATCTTGAGTAAGAGTAGTGAGGTTATTTTACCTCTGTCTTTGGCACTGGTGCAACTACTGTTGGAATCCTGTGTCCAGTGCTGTTGCCCATGATTCAAGAAGGATGTTCACTGGCTGGAATCAGTAGGAGAACACTTCAACCTCTCTGGCCATTCAATAACAGATTTAAAGGTGGCAATTTTGCAACAGAAAAGCTTCAAAAACAGACTTCAACGAGAAACTGCTGAACTTGAATTGATATGCAAACTAGATACTATTCATTTAGGCTTAAATAGAGACTGTGAATGGCTGAGCCCTTACACACATTGAATCTATTTCCCCCATGTTAAGTATCCTCACAGCTTCTTGTCAAACTGTCTTAAATGCACTATCTTGATTATCACTACAAAAGTTGTTTTTTCTCCTGCTGGCAACATTTCATCTTAATTAATTACCTCTTAGAGTTGGTTGGGCAACTCCCACCTTTTCATGTTCTCTGTATGTATATATATCTCCTCACTATATGTTCCATTATATGCGTACGATGAAGTGGGCTGTAGCCCACGAAAGCTTATATTCAAATAAATTTGTTAGTCTCTAAGGTGCCACAAATACTCCTGTTCTTTTTGGCTGGAAGCTGAAGATAGACAAATTCAGACTGAAATAAGGCATGCATTTTTAACAATGAGAATGATTAACCGTTGGAACAATTTACCAAGGGTTGTGGTGGATTTTCCACTCCTGCCAATTTTTAAATCAAGATTGGATATTTTTCTAAAAGATATACTCTAGGAATTACTTTGGGGATGTTCTCAGGCCTGTGTTACACAGGAGGTCAAACTAAATGATCTGACCTTGCAAGCTATGAAAGCTTAACTCTACCCCGTTGTGTTTGAGTTTTAATACAGACTCTAATTATATGATAATTTCCAGAAAATGATCCTAATATAAGTTTATTTGCCAAATGGCGTTGCATACGGTTATGAAAAAACAATGTATTATAGACGGGATACAGGCAATGCCTATTATCAAGAATGCTTAGCACTTCCCATTATAAGACCCTGTTTTCAGTTAATTATAACTTTCCCAAACTAACTGCTCTAGCTGAAATTTTCTATGCTACATGTCCATTTAAAGACAAATTTTTCAAAATATTTCAGCTACATGGTTCAGGTGTTTCTGAGAATAAGGCTAGATAAAATGTTGTTTTTCAGTGTTAAAAACATTCTGGCAATCTTTTCTTTGGAAAGCTCCAGTAATCCCATGCCTTGGAACAAGGACTTGAAATTTGGCACTGTCGGGGCTGTGTCTTCTGTCATCCCAGTGAAAATTTGCCCAGATTTGGCCAAGTTCTAAACCCCTGAAAAATCACAGTTTGCACATGTTCAGACTTGCTAGAGCTTAACAGATAAAATCTCTGAAGATTCCATGCTCACTGAGCATACTCAAGCCTCTCTCAGCTCCTAGCACTGTCCAGACTACACATGTACCATCCCCACAGAGAAAATGTGCATATTCCATTTAGCCCAGGGCTACAGGGGTGAAGCCAGACTCTCTGTCATAGCTTCCAGCTACTGCATGGTAGAGCTGGGCACTGGCCCTGAATTCAGGGTGCTTGTCTCTCCTGTGCTCTCAGTGACACCCTGGCTGGCATCTAGGCAGTGTGAAAGAGAAGGGAGTGAGCTTCAAATGCAAAGGGATAAGAGCCAGACCTATAGAGTTGCATGGAAAGGTCAGGGGAGTAGATGATGACAAGGAGCCTAGGTAGTGGAGACTGGGACTGGAAGATGGCAGGGAGGTAGAGACTAAGTATAGAAGCAAGGGAGGTTGAGGTGGGGGAGACAGAGACTGGATGGAGGAAACTGAGATTGGATGAGGAGTTGGGGAGGGGACTGGGAACCAGTGGAATGGGGAGAAGGGCATGATGGGAGAGGAGAAGATCCAGACAAGGAATCAGTATGTGGGGAAGAACTACGATTCTTCTTTGAGTGATTGTTCATGTCAAGTCCAATTAGGTGCACGGCACCTCGTGCACGGCAGCCAAAAAGTTTTTCCCCTAGCAGTATCAGTTGGGTCAGCTCAGGCACGCCCTGGGGTCGCGTCTTTATGGCGCTGGATATAGAGCCCTGCCGACCTGTCGCCCCCTCAGTTCCTTCTTACCCCTGTAACGGTTAGCCAGAACACTCATTTCTCTTGCTTCAATAAGCGTCTCTCTAGCAGTTGAATTTTCATTCTTGTATATAGTTAGTTAGTTTACATAGTAGTTAGTAGTAGTTAGTAGTTTTTATATATACATTTCATGTGGGTGATTCCCCCCCACACACTTTCTTCCCAGTACTGGGGCATGCCTCAGTCTCCAGGTTTTAAACCCTGTACAGCTTGTGGCAAGCTTATGCCCAAGAGCGACCCCCATTCTTCTTGTTGAAAATGTTTGGGGGATGCTCATCAAAAAGAATGCTGCAAAATTTGCAGGAGTTTCCATCCAAGGACACAGAAGGAGAGAGATCAGCTCTTCAAGTTAATCCTCATGGAGGCAACTCTCCGTCCGCAATCAGACCCTGGTTCGGCAGATCCAACCCTGAGCACCTCATCATCAGTGTGGAGTGCATTGGCAGCACCAGTGCACGAATCAGTGCAGAAGAAGGACTTGAGTAGAGACCTTTGGCACCGACGGAACAGGGGCCGGCACCACTCACGTTTACCGGTGTCTCATAAGAAAAAGAGACCCGAAAGGAGTCGCTCCCCTACACCCAGACTGGTGCAAATGGAGCCCGCAACCGTGAGACCTGCATCAGGCTATGCAACTTCGGCCTCAGCTTCAAGGATCACGTCAACTCCTGCCCTTACACGTGACCAGTCAAGTCTGGGCCCCCATCTTTCACCAGTCAGCAAGGGCCATGATATACAGATGTCATCCACGCCGGAGGCATTCGAGGCAGCGAGAGACCTTATCACCCTCACAGCACTGCCCTCCCCTCTGAGACGGGACAGGACACCCACGTCGGTCTCAGTGGCACCCATGAGACCCCCGCTGCCATCCAGGGTCAAATCAACAATGATTCTGCAATGGTCGCCATCCCCGTCAACAAGCACGCCCATGGGGAAGCCACCCTGTCCCCTAGCCTTAGAAGCCGCTCTTCGGCACCAAGTGGCACCGCTCCTCCTTGGTCCTCCTATATGGGGTTCTCGGAGTCGGAAGTGGAGTCCTTTCAATCTAGAGCCAGGAAGAGTAGGAGCTCCAGATCAAACAGGTGGAGACACCACCTTCAGCCGGCACTGTGGCTGAGTCAGTGGCAGTCCCCTGCTCAGTGGCCTTTCTGGAGCTTTCCGTCAGGGCCAGAGCCAACAGTCCTTGTGATAAATTAAGGCAGAGGTCACTCCCTTTTATGGACACCCAGCCAGCCAGTAGCTATAAAATCCCTCTTAGTAGCTGTTCTCTAATTGCTCTACCTGTAAAAGGTTAAAAAGTCTCACTACAATGCATAGGTAAAAGAAAGTGAGTGGGCACTTGGCCAAAAGAGACATTGGGAAGGCTAGGACTTTTTAAAATTGAAACAAGACTCCCCTTTTGTCTGTCTGTTGTTCTCAGGGAGAGGCAGACAGGGAGCAGTTATGCTGTGAGAAGCTTGGGCCAGGTATGAAAAATCATCAGTATCATACGTAGAAACTACTAATCTAAAATCCCAGATTTGAAAGTAGGTCAAGAAATGTCTAGAAAGACGTGATCAGCTTTATCCCTTCTATTTCTTTATGGCTTGTGGATTCCTCTGTGCTAACCCCAAGTGCTTTTGTTTTGCTTGTAATCTTTAAGCTGGACCTCAAGAGGTCTATTCTTGATGCTTAATTCTTGTAGTTTTTTTTTTTAATCTAGCAAAAGCCTAAGTTCCCAGATGTATTTTCTGCTGGACCTTGTAAGAAAGCCCAGAGACCTGGATTTTTGTGCCTTAAGAGGTTTGTACACATATTTAATTAGCTGGTGGCAACAGCTGATTTCCTTTTCTTTCTTTCTTTCTTTCTTTCTTTCTTTCTCAGCTCTTCCCCGGAGGCGGGGTGAAAGGGCTTGAGAGTACCCCACAGGAGGGAATTCCTAAGTGCACCTTCCTGGGTTCTTGAAGGGTTTTGCACTTGGATGGTGGCAGCATCTACCAATCCAAGGTCAGAGAAAAGCTGTAAACTTGGGAGTTTAATACAAGCCTGAAGTGGCAAGTATTAATTTTTAGAGTCCTTGCAGTCCGCCACCTTCTGCACTCGAAGTACCAGAATGGGGAATCAGCCTTTACAGTCCTACTTGAGGTTGGCTTCTATGGCATCAGCCACCTTTGCTCCTCCCCTGTCCCAGCATGACCAGGGTATTACCGCACAGCACCAACCCAACCACACTGGCACCGACACACCTGGCATTGACGCATTCAACACCAACACACCTGGCATTGACGCACTCGGCACTGACACCACCAACTCTGATACTAGCATCCACATCGACCACGCTGGCACCGACATAGTTGGCATCGACTGCGCCAATTCTGGCACCTGGGGCTGCACCAGAACATCGAGCACCCAAGATCCCCTCAGCTCTGAGGGCAGGGAACAGGACCCACTTGTAGCTAGGGCCTCATCCAGGGGACTGGTATGCTGCCCTCGAGTTGAAGGACACTTATTTTCATATTTCAGTCATGCCTTCCCACAGAAGGTACCTCAGATTTGTGGCGAACCACAATCATTACCAGTTCACAGTCCTACTGTTCAATCTGTCAGCAGATCCTCAAGTGTTTACCAAGTGCATGGCAGTCATGGCTGTGTTCCTATGCAACCATTGTGTGCAAGTGTTTATGGAACTCAATGACCCTGCTAATCCAGGGCCGCTCCAGGGCACAAGTGGAGGCACAAGTGAGCTTCACAAGAGCTACTTTCGATGACCTGGGCCTCTTTCTGAATGTGCAAAAGTCAACCTTATTCCCCATGCAGCGGATAGAGTTTATAAGAGCGATATTGGACTCTACATAGGCCAGTGCGTACCTCCCGAAATCGTGATTCTGGTCCTTGGGCGACATCATTCGAAGCCTCAGACAGTTCCCTACTTCCACAGCAAGGAATTGCCTAAAGCTTCTGGGACACATGGCCGCTTGTACCTATGTAGTACACCACACCAGGCTGAGACTCCAACCTCTTCAGGCGTGGCTGGCCTCAGTGTATCGACCGGTTTGGGATGGTCTAGACAAGATCCTCACTGTACCTCATCCTGATTTTGACTCCCTCCTGTGATGGCTCAACCTCAGGCAGTGTGTGCAGGGATTCTCTTCACCAGACCACAGCCAGCCCTCTTGCTGGTGATGGACGCATCAGTGTTGGGGAGAGGTGCACACTTGGGAGACCTCAGGACACAAGGCCTCTGGTCTCAGGCAGAGCTCTCCCTTCACATCAACATCAGGGAGCTGAGAGCGGTCCGTCTAGCATGCCAAACGTTCCAAGTTCCTCTGGAAGGGAAACGTATATTGGTCATGATGGACAATACTATAGTAATGTTTTATATAAACAGACAAGGGTGTGCACACTCCTCTCTCATGTGCCAGGAAGCCCTCAGACTAAGGAACTTTTGCATAGCTCACTCAATACACCTGGAGCATTGTACCTCCTCAGAGTACAGAACGAGCTGGTGGACTATCTCAGCAGATCCTTTCACAGCCACGAGCAGTCCCTATGCCTGGACGTCGCAAACACTATCTTCCAACAGTGGGGGTTTCCCCAGATAGACTTATTTGCCACATGACGCAACAGGAAGTGCCAGCAGTTTTGCGCCTTTCTGAATCACAGCCCGGGCTCCATCACGGACGCGTTCCTCCTGCCCTGGAAGGGACACCTCCTGTACTCGTTTCCTCCCATACCTCCCGTTCACAAAGTGCTCCTCAAAGTTTGGAGGGATGAGGCCTCAGTGATATTGATAGCTCCAGCCTGGCCCCATCAGCACTGATACACCTCTCTTCTGGAAATGTTTATGGAAGCCCAATCACCTTACCGTTCTTCCTAGACTTGATAACTTAGGATCACAACCGTCTCCAGCATCCAAACCTCGAATCGTTATACTTCACAACATAGAAGCTCTGTGGCTGAATCCGACAGCGCTCACCTGTTAGGACTCAGTCAGACAAGTCCTCCTTGCTAGTAGGAAACCTTCCACTAGGGCTACCTACCTGGTCAAATAGAAGAGATTCTCAATTTGGTCTTTAACATCCACACCTGTCATATTGGACTACTTTCTCCACCTCAAACAGCAAGGGCTTATCCTGTTGTCAGTAAAAGTCCACCTGGCCGCTATCTTGGGCTTCCATCCAGGCTTGCAGGGTCTGTCAGTCTTTGGGTCAGGGTCAGTCAACCTGATGGTGAATCATTTCCTAAGGGGTCTCTATCATAAGCATTCCCAAATCTGGACCTTAGCGTCCAGAAATCTGGGTGCCTGCATGAATCCCTCTAAGCTTAATTACCAGCTCAGATTTGATCTCGCTGCCGCCAGCCAAAAATTCCAGGGTTTTGGCTCCCTGTTCCAAACTCCCCTGGGGAACCCCAAGACTCAAGAAAGCCCTGAGTCCCTTACACAAAAGGGAATAAAACCCACCTTCCCTTCCCCCTCTCCTCCCCCAGACTTTCCCTCTCTGGGCTAACCTGAGAGTCTACTGAGGCCCCATCCTTACATCACAATACCAAGATAGCATGTCTCCTTGTCTTCCAAAAGAGACAACCAAATACAAGTGAACAGAACTATTCGATCTCTCTCCCCTCCCACCAAGTTCCCTGGTGCTGTGAGCAGCGTCCCTCCGAGATCTAACACAATTAGATGAATTCCCTCCCCTTCGCTTCCTTAGCCCACCAAGAGAAAAATCTCAACAAGTCTTAAAAAGAAAACTTTATATAGAAAAGAAAAAAAAGCATAAAAATTGAATCTCTGCTATTAGGTGACCAAACCACAGGGCTATTTCTTGAATACACTTAATTCAAAAGAGAATCTATTCCAGCAAACTTTCAATGAATCAAAAAAACAATAACAGGCTATGGTTTTTAACTTCTGTACTTACAAACTTTGACTGAAGGTTAGAAGCTTGAGATAAAAAGAAAGAAAGAAATCTCCTGCAGAGAGCTAAGCCAACAAAGACAAAGACCCAAACATTCCCTCCCCTGAGCTTTGAAAAATCCGGTTTCCTGATTGGTCCTCTGGTCAGGTGTTTGGTTCTCTTTGTTAACCCTTTACAGGTGAAAGAAACATTAACCCTTAGCTATCTATTTATGACAGTCTCGACAGACTCTACCCTCATGTACAACAGCCGGTCCCAGCCTGGGACCATAATCTGGTCCTTTCCAGCCTGATGGGGACACGCTTTGAACTGCTGGCGACATGTTCCTTGCTGTATCACAAGGTGGCATTCCTGGTAGCGATAACATCGGCCAGGGGAGTGTCAGAGCTCAAGGCACGAACTTCTGAACCTCCGTACACAGTGTTCTGTAAGAACAATGTTCAGCTCAGACCTCATCCAGCATTCTGTCCTAAAGGTTGTCTCCCAGTTCCACATTAACCAGAACATCTTTCTCCCAGTTTTCTATCCTAAGCCACACTCAAGCAGCAGGGAACAAAAACTGCACTCTTTGGATGTTCACAGGGCATTAGCCTTCTACATTGATGAACAAAACCATTCTGGAAATCCATTCAGCTGTTTGTCACAGACAGAATGAAGGGGCTTCCAGTCTCCTCCCAAAGGATCTCGTCTTGGATCATGTCCTGCATCCAGGCATGCTACGACTGGCGAAGATACTTCCCACTCTGCTTACAGTGCACTCCACGAGGGTGCAGGCATAATCAGCGGCATTCCTGGCCCAAGTTCCGACGTAGGAAATCTGCAGAGCTGCAATGTGGTCATCAATACATACCTTCACCTCGCATTATGCTATTACCCAGCAGTCCAGAGATGATGCAGCCTTTGGTAGAGCGGTGCTACAGTCAGGGAACCTTTGAACTCCAACCCCACCTCCAAAACTTGGGCTTGGTAATCACCTAATTGGAATTTACATGAACAAGCACTCGAAGAAGAAAAAACGGTTACTTACCTTCTCATAACTGTTCTTCGAGATGTGTTTTGTTCATGTTCATTCCAATACCCACCCTTCCACCCCTCTGTAGGAGCAGCCAGCAAAAAGGAACTGAGGGGGTGGCGGGTCGGCAGAGTGCCATAAAGGCACAACTCCACCAGGCGCCTTAGCCAACCCAATGGATACTGTTAGGGGGAACACTTTCCAGCTGCCATGCACGCCGTGTGCGCACATCTAATTGGAATGGCATGAGTAACACATCTCAAAAACAACAGTTACGAGAAGGGAAGTAACCGTTTTTTGTCTGGGCAAAGATACTGAGAAAAATAGGTACGGGAAGTGAGAACACTGAGACTTGATAGGAAGCCTGGGAGCCAGTGGGGACAGGAAATGTTGTGGGAGTGGAGGGAGAGGCTGGAGCTGGGCAGGGAAAGAGACAGATTGTGGAGTTGGGGAGGGAACTGGGGTTGACTGGGCCAGGAAACTGGGAACAAGGAACCAGGTGGGAAGGGTGGAGGACTGGGACTGACTGCCAAGAAAAGAATTTGAACTAGGATCAGAAGCCTTAGGAATAGAGACTGGGACTGGCTAGGTGAGGAGAGTGGGATGATATGAGGAACCAACAGTGAGGTAGAGACGGGACTGAGATAGACACAGAAGAAGTCAAACTTGGGGAAAAGGGGCAGAAGTTAACAGAATATTAGGAACCATTAGGAAAGAAAGAGATAATGAAACAGAAAATATAATGCCTCTATGTAAATCCCTGGTACGCCCACAACTTGAATACTGTGTATAGTTCGAGTTGCCCCAGCTCAAAAAAGATATATAGAATTGGAAAAGGTACAGAGATGAGCAACAAAAATTATTAGGCATATGGAACAGCTTCCATATGAAGAAAGATTAAAAAGTCTGAGACTGTTCATCTTAGAAAAAAGACGACTAACGGGGGATATGATAGAGGTCTATAAAATCATGAATGGTGTGGAGAAAATAGCAAAGTGGTATTTGCCCCTTCACATAACACAAAACCAGGGATTGCCTGATGAAATTAGTGGGTAGCAGGTTTAAAACAAACATAAGGAAACACTTCTTCACACAACACACAGTCAATCTGTGGAACTCATTGCCAGGGGATGTGATGAAGGCCAAAAATATAACTGGGCTCAAAAAAGAATTTGATAAGTTCAAGGAGAACAAGTCCATCAATGGGGATCAGCTGCAATGGTCAGGGATTCAGACCCATGCTTTGAGTGTCCCTAAACTTCTGACAGCCAGATGCTGGGACTGGACAGCTGGGGATGGATCACTTGAAAAATTGCCTTGTTCTGTTCACTCTCTCTGAAGCATCTGGGGCTGGCAAGTGTCGGTAGATGTGGTACTGGGCTAGATGGACCATTAATCTGATCCAGTATGCCATTCTTGTGTACTTATGTCTTAAATTAGTGAATACTTTTCACCATAATCTCACTATGTCTCAGTATCTCCATCTGTAAAATGGGCATAATAATACCCACTCATCTAATGTGGGAACTTGTGAACATAAATTAATGTTTATGAAGCACTCAGATACTATAATAATGAGCATCATAGAAAAATTAGTGAGGAAATCAGTAATTCTGTCTTCAGAGCAAAGTTTGAGTCATGTGCAGCAAATAAGGAAAGAGGCCACACATTGATCAAGGAGAAAACAAAATATTGAATAACTGCTCATTAAGTGAGCGCCGTCCATTCTGTGTACTGAATAAGGCAGGTTTACTGTGAAAAAAGTAGTATGTGATAATGTAATTAAAGACTCCACCATAATGTGTACACACAAGAGGGTGAAATTAAGGTTGGACAGGCAATCTTAATTCTGGCTTTTCCTAATTTTTTCATTGCTTGATTTTGCAACATTAAAATGTTCTTTTAACTTATTTTTTTGCATGTAATTTAATGAAAATTTTCACAGGCAGAAAAGAAAATTTTTGTGAGAAAATATTAGCAGAACACCAATGGCTGTATGAGCACCAGAAGGGGTCATTCCTATTATAAATTACTTGTAAATATACTAGTCTGACCAGCTCTGTGAATTTGAATGAATAATCAGTTCATTAACCAGATCAAATGAAATTAATTCCTTTTCTGAAATAATGCCACATCATCTGCACAGTCACCCCCACAAACAGAAGCATGAGTAAATACATCAATCTTCTATCCTGCCCTAATGCAGGCAGTCTGTGAAAGACCAATGTGAGGAGCGAGTCCTGAAGTCAAGAATGCCCAGTCCCAAGCACCATACATTTAACTCCACACCTGAAATTGCACCCAGAGCAAACAGGAAGCACATGCAGCCTGTAGAGAATAGATATGGTGAATATCTTTTGTCTCTTACCACTAATGCAAGCAGGCAGCTGCAGTCTGCACTGCCTGCCTGCAGTTGTTTTCAAGGGTAACCCCATGCAAAGCTGCATTATAGTAATCAAGCCAAGGGAGTCAAAGGCAGGAATGTCTCAGGTACACATAGGATCAGCTGACTAAACACTGATGGTGGAAAGTTCTCATGATGAATTTTTCTCTAAGCATGTCACAGTACAATAATTAAAGTGGAGGTGTCTGACACTGCATTTTAGGGATATGAAATACTAAACAATTCTACTGATTTTATTGTCTCACATGACCAGGGAAGCTCAGACTATGTATTTCTTTTGTGTAATATCCAACCAGAACTGCGTTCATCTCCCTCATTGTGTAACAGTGGATAAGTGAATCTCTGCTCCTGCAAACTTGCCTTATCTTTCCCCATAGACAAGCGGATCTCAGGTGCCCAAATTCCTGTTCATTGACTGTATCACCTGTGTGACAGTGACTTGGCTGATTGGTTCACAGCTCCTAAATCTCTGCAAGGGGTCTTGCAGCAATTCTCAGTGCAGGACTAGACGTCTGTCTGGCTGTTTGTAAGTGTGTGAGTTGGGCTGTATTACTGACTGTGGTGATTCTTGCAGCACTTTGGATTTGTATAAGGAGTACCAGGAAGAAGCATATGCAGTTTCTCTTCATCCCACTGGCCTTTACGTTTTGGTTGGGTTTTCTGACAAACTACGGCTTATGAACCTGCTAATTGATGACATCCGTACTTTTAAGGACTTCACTGTGAGAGGGTGCAGAGAGGTGAGGACCAACACAGAAGCTGGGATCAGGGGAGCTTGGGAAGTGGGGTGAATGACATGATGGGGAACAATATAGGAGTTGAGTTGGGAGAGGAGAACAATAGTGTGAATGTTGAGATATGAGAATCTGAGGAGGGAATCCTGAATAAAAAAGGGCATAATTGGGGCTTGGGATCTGGGAATCACCAGAGAGGTGAGAAGCACTGTGGAAGTGGAAGTTGCAGGAGAAAGGGGCATCAGACCCGTGGGGTAGCTAAGAAGAGGGTCCTAGGAGATGAGGGGGCATCATGAAAAATGATGTCCATACATGGAGGTTTCTTCTTGCATGATCTTCAAACACTGGTGACTGTATTGCAACTTCAGTAAGAGACTGGGTATTGTGGGTTTCTTTCTGTGTGTCCATCATACATTCAGTAATAGTTGTGTGTGTTCTCTCTCTCTCTCTATCTCCAGTGCACCTTCAGTAATGGGGGTCATCTTTTCGCTGCAGTTAATGGAAATGTGATTCATATTTACTCCACCACCAGCTTTGAGAATGTTAATAATCTGAAAGGACACAATGGGAAGGTCAGTGTGCAATGCCTACCATAGCAGTGACTAAAGGAGACTGGTAGATATAATTTATTAGAAGTTTCAAAAAGCCTATATCTAAGTCTCTCATCAGGGGCTATGAAGGAAACTTAGTAGTCATGGGGGAGAGGTAAAGAACTATAATGGATCAGAGATTGACTAACAGTCAGGAAGCAGAGATACAAAGAAATAAATGGTAAATTTTCATCCTGGCAGAAAGCTGGAAGCAGGTGCCACAAGGTTCTGTTCTACAGCCAGTGCTTAATATTTGTTAATGACCTGGAAAATATGGATATTTTTACAAAAAATTCATTAAAAGATTGGTCCTTCTTGTCCATGCCACATTAGGTGTGTGCACGTTATGTGCACCATTGCCAAAGATTTTTCCCTCAGTGGTATCTATTGGGCTGGCCCTAGCACCTCTGGTGCTGCATGATTATGTGCCCATATAAGGGGCACCACCAGCCACTCACCCTCTCAGTTCCTTTTTACTGTCTGTGACTGTTGCTGGAACAACACCTCTTGCTTCAGCAAGGCTTCTTTCCAGTGGTTTTTGGATTCTGATTCATAGTTTATTAGTTTTAAGTATAATTTTAATGTATATAGTGTGACAGACCCAAACCAGTGGGGTTCAGGAGTCTGGTAGAGGGCAAATATACTGGTCACTGGCTGAGTAGTTTTCTGTTCCCTGAGTGACCAGAGCAGGGGCTGCACTAGAGTAATCAAGAACCTGCTAGGAACCAGTTTAAGAGCAGACAGGCTCCTAAATTAGACAGCCCTGCAGACAATCAGGCAGGCTTAATCAGGGCCACCCTGGTTTTAAAAAAAGGAGCTCACTCCAGTTCAAGGCCAGGGGAGCCAGAGGAGAAAAGGAGTGGGGTGTGTTGAGGCTGGGGAGCCAAGAAGGGCCCAAGGAGCCTGGAGAGTGAGAGAGTGTGCCTGCTGGAGGACCTAAGGAGTACGATAGCGTTATCAGCACAGGAGGAAGGTCCCCCTGTTGGGTGAGGATAATGAAAAGTGTTTGGAAGAAGGCCAATGCGGGAGAGCCAGGGGATTTGTAGCCTGTCATGCAGTTTGTTACAGCGAGGCCACTATTAGACAGCTTGCAATCCACAGGGCCTGGGCTGGAACCTGGAGTAGAGGGCGGGCCCGGGTTCTCCCCAAACCTCCCAACTCCTGATCAGACACAGGAGGAGTTGACCCAGACTTTGGGGAAGATCACTGAGGTGAGCAAATCTGCCAATAAGCACAGGACCCACCAAGGTAGAGGAAGAACTTTGTCACAATAGGTATTATAGTTAGCGTTACTGTGAATAGATAGGCCCTAGCATCAAGGGACCTTTTTCACCCCAGCAGCTGGACATGTCCCCAGGCTTCAAACATTGTGGTTCTGCCTGTGAGCGACCCGCACTCCAGCCACTTGAAGTGCATGTGAGAAACTCACATGAGGGACAAGTGCCACAGTTGTCGGAACTTTAGATCCTGCACCAAAAAGGATAGAGAAATAAGACTGAAGACTATCCTAATGGAAGCCACTCTTAAGACTAGCCTCAGAGCCAAGCTGCACCAATTCTGCACCAAGCACTTTGGCCTTGGTGCGAAGCGCTCCTCTAGCACTACGCTCTTCCTAGCACTGTTCACCATCTCCAGTGCTGAAGAAGTAGCACAAAAAGCAGTGCACCAACAGAGGGCATTCACCAGTGCAGAAGAAGGACAAGCATGGGGAAGGCAGTGGAGTGCAACTTGCATCAGGCCACTCCTCCACCCCTGGTTCTATGGTGGCACCGTTAAATCCGCCCAGAACATTTTGTCTGGTGCAGGACCCTCCACCGACACCCAGAAGCCTCCATAGCATCAGCAGTCTGACAGTTCTATTGACCCCAGAGGCCTTTGCAGTGGCCAGGGACTACTTTCTCTCTTGGTTCCCCCAACTCTGATGAGACAGCTGCTGGCTCTGATGTCTGTGAACAGGAAGTAGCATGGTGTTTTGAGCTGCTTCCCAGCACCGGACTTCCCAGGACCTTCTAGGGGCAAGCCGACCCTGATACCATTGTTGTGACCATCTCCAGTCTGCTGATGGTCCCTGGACCCCCAGCACTGAGTAGAGACAGAGGGGGGTACTGCGCCACCGTGGTAACCAAAGGAGAACTCTCCTTCTGAGTTCAAAGGAGAACCCTATGCTGAGCCTCAGGGCCACCACCAGTACCCAGTGCTGCCAGACCTCGGTGCGGGTACCCCCCCAGCACCTGGCCAGTGGATCAGTAGCCTATGCAATGCCCATACTGGAACCCGAGGGGTTTCCCCTGGTACCTAGTCCTCCTTCTCATCAATCATACCCATTTGTTTTCTGAGAGTGGGCTACCGCCCCTTCCCTGTTGGCACTGGACCCTGACTTCAGGTCCAACATTCAAGATGTGGCTACCTTGGATGTCATTGAGGAAGAGGAAGGAGCCCCTTGTCTGGTGCAAGCTTCCTCCTCCTCCTCCCCAGAGGAGGCTGTCTTGAGGCTGAGTAACTCACTTCTGCAGGATGACTTCAGGGCCAGTCAGGACCTTCTGAAGCAGATAGCAGCTAACCTGGGGCTGGAGACTGAGGATTTTAAGGAATCATCCCACAGCCTTATTGACATTCTGGCTGCAGCAGCTCCCTTCAAAGTGGCCTTACCCATTAAGGAGGCTGTAATGGGTCCAGTTAAGGCCCTGTGGTACTAGTATCCCGCAGACTCTACCATACCACTAATACACGTATGCCCGTAACGATGGACCAGCTCAGTGAAAGATGGGACTTTCTGTTCCTCCCTAGGCTAGACAAAGACACTTCCTCTTAGATATATCTTTATACGCTGATACAAACAAGTTAGTTACTGCCCCTCTGACATAGTTAAGTATTCACCCACGAAAGCTCATGCTCCAAAACGTCTGTTAGTCTATAAGGTGCCTCAGGATTCTCTGCTGCTGACATAGTTAGTTACTGCCCTCTGAAGTGGCTAGTTATCGCCCATCACCTTGTATATGTTGGTTTGATTAAAAAATCTTTATTATGTACTGTCATCCTGACCTTATCTTTTGGGGGTGGGGGGTGTCAGTGTGTTCCTGTTATCCTTGGGGAATGTTTTTGTACTATCCCTAATATCAGGATGTTTTGGTACCACTTGATATCAGGATGTGTTTGCGTGAGTACTCTGAGCCTGGCACTTCTTAGGAATGTGTATTTCTGCAGTATCAGCCCTGTTCTTGCCAGATTCTGTGAGCAGGTTCTGCCTTTTGCTCATAGCTTGCCTTTGCTTTATATTAGTAAAGCTTTGACTACTACTTTAGCCCAGACCTCAGGCCTCATACCAGACCTCTAATACAAGGGCTTATGTCTTAGGCTTTCTTCCTACTGCAGGGCTCAAAGTGTAATCCAGTTAATTTAGGCACCTCACCCTTTCCCATCCTGGACTCGGGGCGAAAGACATCCACCTTTACCCATTCTAGACTCAGGGCACAACCCGGTCAATTTAAGTACCCACCCTTACCCATTCTGGCTCAGGGCCTAACCTTCTGTGGGTTTGCATGACCTTTACCCAGTGAAAGAGCCTTACCCAGTAATATCCTTAACCTCTATTTATTAACAATTACCAAGCAGAATACACACGCTAAGCATACAATGCTATGCTCACCAGTCCTGATCATGCAGGCATACTTTCCCTGTTGGCCAGGCCAGGATAGTCTCATATGGGTTCTTGTTGCTGCACGTCACAATCGTGCAGAGTATTCTGGCAGCTTTGGTCATGGGTTGTGTCTTGGAGGTGAGTAGTTCTTCTTTCTTCTTTCTCTCTCTGGTTTTCTTCTTGGACCCTGGTTTTTGTAATGAAACTTGAGTTCTGCTTAGCTATAACTTAAACAGTAATTTTAACAAAACAATATTTTCCACCAATCTTAGCCTACCACCTAAGTGATCATTAACATTTTGAGAAAAATTAATGGTGTGTCTACACTACGAAATTAGGTCGATTTAATAGAAGTCGATTTTTTAGAAATTGATTTCATACAGTCGATTGTGTGTGTCCCCACTAAGCACATTAAGTCGTCGGTGTGCATCCACAGTACCAAGGCTAGTGTCAACTTTTGGAGCATTACACTGGGAGCCTCTGCCGCCCATTGGAATTCTGAGTTGAGCTCCCAATGCCTGATGGGGCAACAACATTGTTGCGGGTGGTTCTGGGTATGTGTCATCAGGCCCCCCTCACTCCTGCCGTGAAAGCAACGGCAAAAAATAGTTTCTCACTTTTTTTCCTGGGTTACCCATGCAGCCAACATACCACAGCAAACATAGAGCCCGCTTAGCTCACTGTCACCGTATGTCTCTTGGGTGCTGCTGGCAGATGCGGTACTCCAGTGCTACACAGCAGCATCCCCTTGCCTTGTGGACAGCAGATGGTGCAATACGACTGCTAGCCGTCATCGTCGTCCTGTGGGTGCTCCTGTCTGGCCTCGGTGAGGTCGGTTGGGAACGCCTGGACAAAAATGAGAATGACTCCAGGTCATTCTCTTCTTAAGTTTTGTCTAATGGAGATTCAGTCCTGCCTGGAATATCATGCCAGCTAGTGGCTTCTGCCTCATGCTGCTCTCCCAGTTGGCAGCACTGCGCAGTCACACCTACACCAGCCTACCCCCTGCTCCCATGGCTCATGAAGCCTGGACAGTAGTAAGGAGCAGTTCAACTATAGGCTGGGCAAGTACATAATGGTGGTAGAATGTGCCTTTGGACGTTTAAAAGCTCGCTGGTGCAGTTTACTGATTTGGTTAGACCTGAGTGAAACCAATATTCCTATTGTTGTTACTGCTTGCTGTGTGCTCCACAATATCTGTGAGAGTAAGGGGGAGACGTTTATGGTGGGGTGGAAGGTTGAAGCAAATCGCCTGGCCGCTGATTACGCACAGCCAGACACCAGGGCAGTTAGAAGAGCACAGCAGGGCGCGCTGTGCATCAGAGAAGCTTTGAAAAAGTTTCATGACTGGCCAGGCTATGGTGTGAAAGTTCTGTTTGTTTCTCCTTGATGAAAACCCCCCTTGGTTCACTCTACTTCCCTATAAGCCAACCGCCCTCCGCTCCCCCCCTTGATCTCCACTTGCAAAGGCAATAAAGTCATTGTTGTTTCAGATTCATGCATTCTTAATTATTCGTCACACAAATGCGGGGATAACTGCCAAGGTAGCCTGAGATGGGTGGAGGAGGAGGGAAGCACAGGGGTGGGGTATTGTAGGGCCCCCCCCTAGAATGGCATGCAGCTTATCAGAGAAGCGGCATGTCTGGGGCTCTGATCCGGAGCAGCCGTCTACCTCTCTGGTTCTTTGTAGGCTTCACGCGGCACTGCTGCACATCCCTGTTATAACTTCTGTCCTTCATGCCCTTGGAGATTTTTTCAAATATTCCAGCATTTCGTCTTTTGGAACGGAGTTCGGATAGCACGGATTCATCTCCCCATACAGTGATCAGATGCCGTACCTCCCATTCAGTCCATGCTGGAACTCTTTTGCGATTTTGGGACTCCGTGGTCACCTGTGCTGATGAGCTCTGCATGGTCACCTGCGCTGATCAGCTCGCCACACTAGCCAAACAGGAAATGAAATTCAAAAGTTTGTGGGGCTTTTCCTGTCTACTTGGTCAGTGCATCTGAGTGAGAGTGCTGTCCAGAGCGGTCACAATGGAGCACTCTGGGATAGCTCCCAGAGGCCACTACCATCGAATTACAGCCACCCTGCCCCAAATTCGACCCAGCAGGGTCAATTTAAGCGTTAATCCCCTTGTCAGGGAGGAGTGCAGAAATCAATTTTAAGAGCCCTTTAAATCAGCAAAAGTAGCTTGTCATGTGGATGGGTGCAGGGTTAAATCAATCTAATGCTGCTAAATTTGACCTAAACTCATAGTGTAGACCAGGGCTAAAAAACAGACAGTGATAACTATAGTAACTCCTCCCTTAACGTTAGAATCATAGAATCAAAATATTAGTGTTGGAAGAGAACTCAGGAGGTCATCTAGTCCAACCCTCCTGCTCAAAAGCAGGCAAACACAACTACAATATCCCAGCCAGGGCTTTGTCAAGCCGGGCCTTAAAACCTCTAAGGAGAGATTGCAACACTCCCTTAGGTAAACCATTCCAGTGCTTCACACCTCCTAATGAAATAGTGTTTCTAATATCAACTAGCCTCGCCCACTCTGCAATTGAGTCATTGCTTCTTGTGTCTGCAGTTTCTGCCACCACTTGGCGAAAGCCTAGCTCCATCCCTCTTGAACCTCTTCAGTAGTGAAGGCTGGCATCCAATCCTCGCCCGCAGCCCCAACGTTCTTCGCAGTATCTCCTTGAATCATGTGCTCCAGCCCCCTAATCATATTTCATTGCCTCCACTGGATATCCCACATTTGTCCGACATCCTTTCTATAGTGGGGGTACCGAAACTGGATTGTGATCTCCAGGTGTGGCCTCACCAGTGCCCGAAGTAGAGGGGATAATTCAACTCCCTCACTGTGGTGGCAATGCTCTATTATCAGCCTCAATTGCCATTGACCATTATTAGCAACAAGAGCACATGTGTGACTCATTATCTCAGCTTTGGCATCCTGTAATCCCCAGGTCTTTTTCTGCCGAACTGCTTCCAGCCTCTAGTGGTGCATAGATTCTTCTTTCCTAAGTGCAGGACTCGGTGCAACTGGTCTTCTTGTTGAACCTCCTTCAGTTTTCTTTTCTGGCAGCAATCCTCCAATTTTGTCCTAGGTCACTCTGGACCCTATCCCCTACCCTCCAGCATATGACCTCTCCCCCCGGCTTCGTGTCATCTGCAAATTGCGAGGGTGCAATTCATCTCATATCAGATAATTAATAAAGATGTTGAACAAACCCGTCCCAGACCAACCCCTGGGGCACTCCGCTTGATACCGGCTACCAACTAGACATCAAGCCGTTGATCACTACCCGTTGAGCCTGACAATCTAGCCAGCTTTCTATCCACTTTATAGTCCATTCATCCAATCCATACTTCTTTAACGCGCTGGCAAGAATACTGTGGGAGATCGTATCAAAAGCTTTGCTAAAGTCAGGATATATCACTTCCACTGCTTTCCCCATATCCACAGAGCCAGTTATCTCATCATAATAGGCAATCAGGTTGGTCAGGCATGACTTGCCCTTGTTGAATCCATGCTGACTGTTCCTGATCACCTTCCTCTCCTCCAAGTGCTTCAGAATGGATTCCTTGGGGACCTGGTCCTTGATTTTACTGTGGACTGAAGTGAGGCTGACCAGTCTGTAGTTCCCCAGGTTTTCTTTCTTCCCTTTTTAAAATATGGGCACTATATTTGATTTTTTCAGTCGTCTGGGACCTTTCCCGATCGCCACAAATTTTCAAAGTTAATGGCCAATGTCTCTGCAATCACATCAGCCAACTCCCTCAGCACCCTTGGATGCATTAGATCTGGACCCATGGACTTGTGCATTTCCAGTTTTTCTAAATAGTCCTTAATCTATTCTTTCACCACTGAGGGCTGCTCACCTCCTCCCCATATTGTGTTGCCCAGTGCAGCAGACTGGGATCTGACTTTGTGTGTGAAGACCGAGGCAAAAAAAGCATTGAGTACTTCAGCTTTTTCCACATCATCTGTCACTATGTTTCCTCCCCCATTCAGTAAGTAATTATGTTGTAGTTATATTCCTGGAAAATTCTACTTTAAGTGAAACGATGTTCACTTAAAGATGTCCAATTTCGCATTAAAAATTAATGTAAATAAGGGGTGATTAGGTTCCAGGGAATTTTTTTTTGCCAGACAAGCCTATATTTTATTTATACACACACAGTATACGTTTTAAACAAACAGTTTAGTACAGTACACAGCAATGATGATTGTGAAGCTCGGTTGAGATGGTGGAGTCAGAAGGTGGAAGAGGGTGAGATTTTTCCCAGGGAATGCCTTATTGCTTCTGTACCCAATGACTGTACCCAATGACTGGAAGTTAGCTAATGTAATACCAATATTTAAAAAGGGCTCTAGTGGTGATCCTGGCAATTACAGACCGATAAGTCTAATGTCGGTACCGGGCAAATTAGTCAAAACAATAGTTAAGAATAAAATTGTCAGACACATAGAAAAACACTGTTGAATAATAGTCAGCATGGTTTCTGTAAAGGGAAATCGTGTCTTACTAATCTATTAGAGTTCTTTGAAGGGGTCAACAAAAATGATATGGTGATTGTGAAAGGGGATTCCCAAAGGGTGCGGGAACCAATAGGTACTAGATTTCAAAAAGCTTTGACAAGTCCGCTCACAAAAGTTGTTACATAATAAGCTGTATGGGTAAAAGGGAAGTTCCTTCCATGAACTGAGAACTGTTAACAGACACGGAACACAAGGTAGAATGAATGGTAAAGTCTCAGAATGAGGAGGGTTACTCGAGTGTTCCCAAAGGTCGTCCTAGCTAATTCCTATTCAATTATTCATAAATGATCTGGAGAAAGATAGAACAGTGAGGTGGCCAGTTTGACAGATGATACTAAACTGCTCAGATAGTTAAGACCCAAGCAACTGTGGAACGAACTGCAAAAAGAATCAACAAACTAAGTGATTGGACAACAAATGCAAATTGAAATGTAATGTGATAAATGTAAGTAATGCACATTGAAAAAATAACGCCCAACTATATATACCAATATGATGGGGGCTCAATTTAGCTCAACAATCAGGAAAAGATCTGTGGGTCATTGTGGATATTTACCGAAGATAACGCGTGTGCAGAGGCGGTCAAAAAAAGCAAAAGATTTAGGAATCATTAAAAGGGGATAGAGACTAAGACGATATATATCTAGTTCAGTTCACTTTTCATCTTATATAAATCATGTTCGCCCAATCTCTAATATGCTTACGATTGGTCTCTCATCTCAAAAATTATACTGGCATGCTAGAAAAAGTCAGAAAGGCAACTAAAATGATCAGGGTTGACGGTTCATGTTGACGAGAAATTAAAAGACTTAGGACTATTCGCTTGGAAAGAAGGAGACTAAGGGGATATGATAGAGGTAGTATAAATCATGAGTGATGTTGAGAAAGTGGATAAGAGAAAAGTATTTATTATTCCCATAATACAAAGAATAGGGGTCACCAAATTGAAATTAAATAGGCAGGAGGTTTAAGAACAAATACAAGAATTCTCTTCAGCAAGCGCGCAAGTCAAATTGTGGCATCTTACCTTGAGGAGTGTGTGAAGCTAGGCTATAGACAGCATTTAAAGAGAATACTGGATAAATTCATGTGGTTAAAGGTCCATTTATGGCTTATACGAGGTGGTAGCAATGGTGTCCTCACTTGTCATCGAGAAGCGATGGAGATGTGCAGGAGAGCATCACATTGATCATTGCCTGTTAGTCCACTCCCTTGAGCACGCTGGCATTGGCCACTGTCATAGACGGAGACTGGCTAGATGGACCTTTGTCTGACCCGGTACGGCCGTTCTTATAACTATGCACCTCGTCTGAGCTCTCAAGGTTACAGTGTTAATGTAGCCTCGCCGTTCTACATAGCGAGTTATATCCGAATTAGCACGTTAATTACATTAACCGCACCCGTCCACACCGAAGCGCTTTATTGATATTAGGCTCTTAATACCAATATCTTATACTCCTCCCTGACGGGGAAGTATGCGCTAGGAATCTCTGCATTTCGGATTAGGGTTTGTGGCCGTATTCGACGTATTGGCCTCCGGGCACTATCCCACAGTGCACATTGTGACTCTCTGGACAGCAATCTGAACTCGATGCACTGCCAGTAGACAGAAAGCCCCACAAACTTCTGAATTTCATTTCCTGTTTTCCCACTGGAGCGCCAATGCAGCACAGTGATCATCAGTCACAGAATCAAAAAAGAGCTCCGATGACCTAGAATACTGAAGCTGATCCTGTATGGGGAGATGACCTCGTTCTCGAACTCCGTTCCAAAGACAAAATGCAAGCATTTGAAAAAATCTCACAGGGCTATTAGACAGAGCACAACAGGATTCACCAGTGCTGCGTGAAATTAAGGAGCTGAACAGTGTAACGGAAAGCCAAGAATCAAATGGACCTCACGGAGAGGAGAAGGGTATGGACTCTAGGTATCTCACTCCCGCCTTCCAAAATCATTGCATTCTGTCTGACTCCCAATCCCTGAAGGTCAAAAATTTGTCACGAGTGGTTTCGGTATATGTCGTAGCCCCCTCCCCCCATGAAAGGAAAAGGGGCGAAAAATCGTTCTCGCCTTTTTCAATTCAGACGTATGTTAATGGATGCTGGCGGCCAGCTCTGGATGCGATGCAGCATACACTCAGAATTCCTTTCCCTTTCTGATGGCCGCGTACATATGACTGTTATTGGCATCATCATCCCTGAGTGCTCCCTGGCTGAGCCTCGAGTATTGGCGGCGGCCACCTCGGCAAAAATGGATGACTCCCGCATTCATTCTTTAAGCTATGTCTCCTGGAGATTCAGTCCTGACTGATATCATAACGGAGGCTGCCTCCCTCGTCTCCGTTTAATGTCTATGGAGCATTCAGTCCGCCTGGAAATCATAGCGGCGAGGTTCCCTTCCCCTCTCCCCTTTTATCTCGCTGCAGGCCATAAAGTCAGGTTGTTTCTATTATTGCATTCTTTATTACTTCATCACACCAAATGGGGTGATAACTGCCATGGAAGCTCAGAGGCTGTGCAGGAAGAGGGAGCGGGGTGGTTGTTGCAGGCCCCCCAGAAGGCATGCAGTGCATCATCATTCTGTGGATGTCGGCGTGCCTGACCGAGCGGCTGTTGCCTCTCGGGTTCTTATAGATTGCCTGTTTTCTTGGCAGTGACTGATCTCCCTTTAGACAAAACTTAAAGGGAATGACCTGGGAGTCATCCATTTTTTTCCATGTGCCCTGGCCAAATCTCCACGAGGCAGCCAGGAGCACCATGACAAGCGCAGACAGTACAATTATGACTGGTACCATTCTCTGCTGAATTGAAGCAAGGCAAGGGGACGCG
The DNA here is from genome assembly GCF_003597395.2 of Chelonoidis abingdonii. NCBI lineage: Eukaryota > Metazoa > Chordata > Testudines > Testudinidae > Chelonoidis > Chelonoidis abingdonii. The sequence continues at coordinate 174,268 of NC_133775.1, forward strand.
CGAAGAGTGTGTATAGCACTGCCAGTACTGATCTGTCAGCAGCATCCAGTAACATACGGTGACAGTGAAAAAAAGGCTGAATGGGCTCCATAGTTGCCATGCTATGGCGTCTGCCAGGGCAATCCAGGGAAAAGGGCGCGAAATGATTGTCTGCTGTTGCTTTCACGGAGGGAGGATTGACTGATGACATTTACCCAGAATCACCCACAACACTGTTTTTGCCCCTCATGCATTGTGAATTCCAATGGGCGGGGGAGACTGCGGGAACTATGGGATAGCTACCCACAGTGCAACGCTCTGGAAATCGATGCTAGCCTCGGTACATGGACGCACATCACCGAATTAATGTGTTTAGTGTAGCCGCGTGCACTCGACTTTATATAATCTGTTTCCAAATACTGGTTTCTGTAAAATCGGAATAATCCTGTAGTGTAGACATACCCTCATACTCTACAAGGCAGCATGAATTATGGGAGGAGATACAGCATGGCAGAGAGAGACAGAGACGTGTGTGCGAGAGAGAGAGAGAGATGCATTTTGCCCCTTTAAGTACGCTGACTCCACTCTAAGTACACTGCCTTTTTAAGTAGATCAGCAAGTTGAGACAGCAGCTGCTGCCAGCAAGCTTCCTCCATCCTGAGCCCTGTCCTGTCCTCCCCTGGTCTGTGGAATGGGGTAAAGGAGCGGGGGAAGGGGGACACCCTGACATCAGCATTCCTCCCCCCGCCAGCAAGTAGGAGGTTCCCGGGAGCAGCTCCAAGGCAGAGGGCAGGAGCAGCACACATTCATGAAGGAGGGACACCTGAATTGCCTGGCAGTTGATAGCCTGCTGGGAGGCTGCTGCACAGGGAACTTAGGGGAGCTGAGAAGGGGGCTGCTGGCCCATCTTGGTTCCAAGCCCCTACCAGCTAGCTCCAACCAGCTGCTCTTCCTGCAAGCAGTGGACAAAGCAGGTAGCTGCCAAATAACGGGCATTGCGCAACTTTAAATGAGCATGTTCTCTAATTGATCTGCAATGTAACAACAAAATAACTTTAACTGGGATGACTTAAGTGAGGAGTTACAAATGGAAGTATTTCAAATTAAAAATCAGACAAAAGCAATCAATGGTATCTTTTCAACCAAAACTGCTAGTAAGTGGGTTTGCCAGACAAAGTGTTTTCCTTCAAAGTTCTCTTTGCACATCTTAAGATCTGTCTGTTTGGTCACTGTTGGTGCTATTAGGGCAGAAATGCTTCTTACAATCCAATATTATATTGTTTTGATGCAGTTTAGATGAGACATTACTCCCCGCTTCTTAACTCATGGCTTCTGCTGTCCTACTATGGCTGCTGCTTCTTATTGCAGAAAGGCCTTGGCCTACACCAGGAAGAACTCTCCCTGCACATAAACATCAGGGAACTCAGTGTAGGTCTGCTTAGCCAGCCAAGTGTTCCTTCCCCAGACCTCTGGCAAGGTGGTGCAAGTCCTGACAGACAATATTGTGGCCATGTTCTATATCAACAAGCAGGGAGGAACTTAATCCTCTATCCTGTATCAGGAGGTCATCCATCTATGAGATTTCTGCACGAAGCACTCCATCCACCTTGAGGCATCACATCTTCCCAGAGTCCAGAATGCACTGGTGGATCACCTCATGAGGTCCTTTTCCTCTCACCATGAGTGGTTCCATCACCATAAATCATCAGGTTCATCTTCCAATGCTGAGGGTCTTCCCAAGTGGACCTCTTCATGACCAAGCAGAACAGAAAGTCCTACCAGTTTTTCTCACTGCGAGGGCACAGCCTGGGCCCTCTCTCCTATGCCTTCCTGTTCCCATGGACAGGGCTTCTGCTCTACACTTTTCCCCCTGTCCCTCTGGTTCACAAGGTCCTCCTCAAAATCAAATGGGACAAGGCAAGAGTTATTCTCATAGCCTCAGTATGGCCACATCAACACCAGTTTGGCACGCTGCTAGATCTATCAATAGCAATCCCAGTCCTGCTTTTGCTCTCTCTGGACCTGATCTCAGAAGACCATGGCCGGTTGCTTCACCCAAACCTCGCCTCCCTTCACCTAACTGTGTGGATGTTATATGGCTGAACCTGGAGGAGCAGGCCTGTTAGGAGCTAGTTCTCCAGATCTTGATAGGTAGTAGAAAGCCGTCCACTAGGGCTACCTACCTTGCCAAATGAAAGCGCTTCTCAATTTGGGTGTGACATAAAGGTCTCTCTCCGATCCAGTCTTCTCTTCAGGTTATCTTGGACTATTTAAGAACATAAGCGTCATTCCTTGCACAAGTCCCAGTCTGGAACAACTGCAGGGCAGCAACTTGGTCATCAGTGCATACCTTTGCATCCCACTATGCCATCACCCCACAGGCCAGAGATGACGCCAGATTCTGAAGAACAGTGTTGCAGCCAGCATGTCCATAAACTCTGATCCCACCTTCTGAGGTACTACTTGTGAGTCATCTTGTGGAATGGACATGAGCAAGCACTTGAAAAAGAAAAAATGGTTACTGACCATAATTTTTGTTCTTTGAAATGTGTTGCTCATGTCCGTTCCATGACCCACCCTCCTGCCCCTCTGTCGGAGTGGACCAACAAGAAGGAACTGAGAGGGTGTATGACCTTTGATGCCCCTTATACCAGCACCTGAGTGCACTGCATCAGGGGGTGCTAAAGCCAGCCCAATGGATACCACTGAGGGAAACGTCTTCAGCAACAGTGCACATGGCATGCACACACCTAATGTGGCATAGACATGAGCAACACATCTCGAAGAACAACAGTTATGGTCAGTAACCCTTTTTTATCGTATTATTTATTCTAATCTTTCTGTAACTCACTGCTGTAGTGAAAATATCTTCAGTGCACTGATGTGATCATTGCTTCTCACTAGGTAGGAGCTCAATCACTGGTAGTCAACTTGTATAATATATCTAAATAGTCTCAGGTTGTGTTGAGGGGTAGCAGTTGGTAATGGTAGTGAAGTAACAGGTGAAAGAACTGGAGATATGTTACAGGACTCCCCTTATGCTCACTAATATGATTAGCATTTTAATATTTTCTATCAGTATGCTTAATTCTATAAGTAATTCTTATATGTTTTCTAAAGCAAAAAACAAAAACAAAAGAAAGAAAACAATAACAAAGCAAAAACACCAAAAAAGAAAGGAGAAATTTAATTACAAAGCGTTTGGTTGGTTAAAAAGAGCAAAAGCTATATTAGAAGCATGGCTGTTCCATATAGGGATTACTATAAACAGAACCATGTCTAGAAGGGGTTCACCAGTTAAAATGGTCAGATTTAACAAGACACAAGCTCTCTTCCAGGGCTCATAGAGTCACCAAGTGTGGGTTTGATTGGTGTGTCTCCACTCTTACCAGGTGCGCTCAGTCATATGGAGTGCAGATGACAATAAGTTGATTTCCTGTGGCACAGATGGTGCAGTGTATGAGTGGAGCTTGTTGACGGGTAAGAGGGAGTCAGAGTGTGTGCTCAAGTCCTGCAGCTACAGCGGTGTTGCCATCTCCCCTGATGCCAAAATCATCTTTGCTGTTGGATCTGACCAGACGCTCAAGGAAATTTCGGATTCTTCGGTAAGCCAGTTAACATGCATACCTGTGACTTTGCTAGGTCCTGGCAGGCAGCTTAAAGGATGGTCGTTACCCAGGGAAAGGATTGGTGTTTCCTCACCCTACCTCCTGTTTTCCAGTTTAGGCAAATAGAAAGGAACCTTATCTTCATATGCATCCACCAACACCTCCTACCACCTGAAATGTTATGTTGTTATTTATCCATGTTCTTATACTGTGCCCTTCCCCATGATACCTGAGCATTTGTTGCTGTTTCATTTCAATTTATGATACGTCCAGCAATTCTTCAATGCATATGACACATTAACTTTATGAGATACATTATCAAAAGCTTTACTAAAATTCAAATATATCTCATCAATTGCAGTTTCCCTTGTCCACAGCTTTTCTTTACAGAAGCAGTTAAATGTGTGTGACAAGTGTTTAAAATTTTCAAAAGCACCTAAGTCTCATCTTCAAAAGTTACTTGGGCACTTTAGAAAATTTTACAAAGATCTATTTATAAACCTTATGTTAGGGGTTTTTTTTTACTTTGAACATTGGGGTACAGATGTGGAGACCTGCATGAAAGACTCCCTAAGCTTATATTTTACAATCTTAGGTTAAAAACTTTTTTAAGGCACAATTTTTTGTTTTGTTTTTGGATGCTATTTCTGACACCACAAAGTGATTTAAACAAGCATTTAGGGAGGGGCCACTTGGAGCCCTATCCCCCAAAAAATGTTCCCCCAAGCCACTTCACCCCATTTTCTGGGGAGGCTTGAGAATAATATACCAACCAAATAAGTTAACAAGGTGAGCACAGACCAGACCCTTGGGTTTTTAGGACACTGAAAACCAATTAGGTTTTTAAAATAAGAACTTTATTATTAAAAGAAGAACCTCTGTAAAATTAGGATGGAAGGTAATTTTACAGGGTAATAAAAAGACTTAAAACACAGAGGCTTTTTTGTTAGGCTTTACTTTAAAGTTACAAAACAGGAATAAACCTTTTTTTTTTTTAGCATAGGGTATATTTACATGATAAAACAAAAGTTATTTTAATGCATTTTTTGCTATTACTTATAATTTTTGTAATTTTAGATGTATTATTTTAGTAGAAGCTGGATTACCTGCTTGGGTTTTTGTTTTATTTTGTTTTAAGAGGAAACATATACAAAAGACCACAAACAAAGACCACAGGCAAACACACATAAAAGTCCACCCCCCACTCCCACCCCCATTTGAAAGTATTTTTTTTGGTTAGGTGCCAACTAGGTTAATTGAATTGATTAATCCCTTATAGGTAAGTCATTCTGTACCTTTGGCCAAGAGGGATTTTATATTACTGCATACATAAAGGTTGTTACCCTTTTTTTTCATATTTATGACATGCCCCCTAAATCACAGATGATGTTGGACAGCCTGTTTTATACTGGCTGTGTTTTTTTTCTGGAGCTTTAGGAGAAAACAGAGTTAATAAGACACATACACCTTTAGATATAATACTGATTATATAAAAACTAACAATATTTTTTATATTTTAAGGATGATTTTAACCAGTTGATTTTGGGAAATTTTTAGAGAAGAGTGCATTAACCACTTTGTTAGAAGCTTTTGAAATGTGTTGTATTTTAAAATTAAATTTTGGAGAGTTAAACTTTACCTAAGAAGTTTTTTGTTGTTTTTTTTTTTTACAGTATGAAGCCACTTTAGTGCAGCATGGTTGTTTTGTAGGTGGAAATGCCATTTCCAAATGTATGGGCGTAGCTTTTTTAGAGCATACACAATGGCGTAATATTTTTTTTTGGTGATTGACCAGTGGCTTTTTTTTTTTTTAGACAGTTTTTTGCTGCGAAACACTACAGGATAGAATTTCTGATTTTTTTTTTCATTAAAACTGCTTTTGCACCATGCTTGGATCCATTTGTGGTTACTAGGAAATGTTTGTTAAAGTTTGAGGCCCTTAGCACAGAGTTAGACATGAGTGTTGCTTTAAGCTGGCTAAAAGCCATTTGGATTTACTGAACTGTATTTGGCTGGTTTTTTGTTTGTCAGTGGGGCAGCAATGCGACTGTAGTCTAGTACAGGTAATAACTGGAGATATGCCTATCTCCTAGAACTGGAAGGGACCTTGAAAGGTCATTGAGTCCAGCCCCCTGCCTTCACTAGCAGGACCAATTTTTGGCCTAGATCCCTAAGTGGCCCCCTCAAGGATTGAACTCACAGCTCTGGGTTTATCAGGCCATTGCTCAAACCGCTGAGCTATCCCTCTGCCCTTCAATTTGCTCTACAAATTGCCTGTAATATTTGGCCAAGCCCAAGAAGGATTGGATCTGTTTTTTTGACTTTGGGACAGGCCACTTTTGGATAGCATTTACTTTGGACTGTAGGGAGTTGATAGTTTTTTGACCCACTTGGCGTTTAAGGTAAGTTACTTTGTTTAGGCCTATTTGACACTTTTTATTTTTAACAGTTAGTTCTTCTTCGAGTGCTTGCTCATATTCATTCCAAGTAGGTGTGTGCGCACCGCGTGCACGTTCGTCGGAAGAATTTTCCCCTAGCAACACCCGGCGGGTCGGCAGGCGCCCCCTGGCGTGGCGCCTTTGCGGCACCGTATATATGCCCCTGCCGACCCGGCC
>NC_133775.1:183617-206921 GCF_003597395.2 Chelonoidis abingdonii
AGTCTGCACGGAACGCATCCCCGTGGCTGGGAGCTCATCATGTCACTCCGAACACAGGGCACTGTCTGCCAGGACTCCGCACATAAACGCGGAGTTGGCGAACACCGCCGTCGCCTGGCAGAACTTAGCTCTCACCTGCGAGGAAGGGTTTTCTCAGCAGGCAAACAGGAAGACGGAGCAACATATAAACAACAGGAGGGACCCTTTCGTCTCTCTTGTGTCAAAAGATGGTCTAGAAAGCCTCTGGAATTTGTATACCAAGCCGGGAAAACAAAATAATACGCAGTAATCCCAGAGCAAACGTATTGGCGGACCTCTCAACAGGTTCGTTAGCCCTGAAAGTGGTCTTTGTCAGAAATATGCAATATCTCCTTTCGAGGGGTCCCCGATATCGACCCTTCTTTGCTCCACCAACGAAAGCCACCAGGGTCATGCTCCTTCCGACGTCTCTGCCGGCGGATCAATCTCGGACGCCATTCCTCCTGTGTCGACCACCCTTAATCTTCCGCGGTCCCTGGAGAAAGTCTGTGAAGGCTGCGCGGCGACAAGGCTCGTATTCTCACAGCCGCGGCTGCAGCATGGTACACACATGCTGGCTGGACTGTCATAGCACAGTGCCGGTTCCTGCCTGCTCTCAGCGACAATAGACTATTTCAAACACGGCAGCTTCTCACCACTCCATTCCCTCCACCGTGATTGTGGCGTGGTTCGCGGTTGAGCCTTGCGAGAACTGCGCTACCAGTGCAGCGGAGTGCCATGAAAGCAGGTGCTCCTGAAGCATGAAGACTGCAACAGGGCTACCTACTGGAATGAATCAGGTTCTTGCTGGGTCAACGCAAGGCGTACAGAAACGTTGCTCCATCCAGTGATATGGAAATTCTTGGCACCCTTAACAGCAGGGCTCGCACCTCGTCCTGCGATCCACTAGGCATTTCTTACGGTCCATCCAGGAACGGCGCTCCTCCGCTTCCTCACCCGATGGTCCTAGTCTCAAGGTTTGCGATGTATCCAAGTCTGTCATCCGCCACTAGCTGACCTCAATCTGGTTCTCTTCAAATAATAACTGCCTCCTGCGACGCCTATGCGACTGCTCTCCGTATCTATGGGAAGTGGTCCTTCGTGGCCATTACAATATGGCAGGAAGTCTCTGAGCTTCGCTGCTCTTTGTCGACTAGACCACCTTACAACAATCCAGGCATAGGCAGCGGCGCGATCCGCTTCCTGCCCAAATGGTCTCGGCCCTTTCCACTAACCAGAATATTCACTCCGAGTGTTTATCCTAAACTCACATCCGTGCAGGAGCAGAGCCTACACATTGATTTCAGAGTGCTGGGTTCACATAACTCGCACAACATTTCGACAACTCAATTTTTATCCTGCGGAAGGATGAAAGTCACGCGGCCCTCTCTCAAAATCTATCCTGTACGCTGCATTAAGAAGTGCTACCTTAGCTCACACCTCTCAGTAGAGCGATGATGCACATTCACGAGAGCCAAGCTCTCGATTGCTTCCTAGCCGGGCTATATACACATATGTCACCACTGTCGTACCGGCACACTCTTGCATTATGATTGGAGCTGCAGTCCAGGGACATGCACAGGTCTTTGGCTGGCTGTCTACATCGACAGTCCCCAACTCTGACGCCACACCTAGTAAGCTTGGATCACACTCTGGAATGATATGAGCAAGCACTCGAAGGAAAGAAAAGACGTTCTCACCTTTGTAAGTTGGTCTTACGAGATGTTTTGCCATATTCATGTCACACTCCCTCTTCCATGCGTAGTAGCCGCAAGAAGAACTGAGAGCGGCATCGGGTCGAGGGTAATATATACGGGCCGGAAAGCGCACCCAGGGGGCACCTGCCACCAGCCGGTCCGGGTGTTGCTAGGGGAAAATTCTTCCGACGAACGTGCACGCGGCGCGCGCACACCTACTTGGAATGAATATGAGCAACACATCTCGAAGAACAACAGTTACAAAGGTGAGTAACCGTCTTTTTTGCCTTTTTAATGCGCTTGAAGACCTTTTGTAGTGCTTTAGGTGTTTTGCCCATGAATTAGAAAAGATGGCCACATTATTAAGGTAGGTGACTGCAGATTTTTTAAATTTTGCTAGGAGACTATTTACAAGTTTTTGGAAAGTGGTTTTGCAGCCCGAAAGGGAGCACATTAAATTTATATAGCCCTACATTGGTGATGAAGGCTGACCTTTTTTTGGTGGTTTTATTTAGTGATACTTGTCAGTACCCCTTGGTTAAGTTTAAGGTAGAGATGAACTTGGCATGTTTTAGTTTTTTTAATAGCTTATTTGTGCATGGCATTGGATAGTTGTGTGGACGAGTTACAGCATTTAGCTTACGGTAGTTTACGCAAAAGCGTATTTTTTTATTTGGTTTGGAAACTAGAACCACTGGAGATGCCCAGGCACTTTAGAAGGGTGGATTACCCACATTTGTATCATGTTTTGAATTTTTTGTTTTATAGCAGTTTTGGCTTGAGGAGCCAACTGATGAGGTTGGGCTTTAATTGGGTGAGCATTACCTGTGTTAATGGAGTGATATGCTTGTTTGTTTTGTTTTGAGGTGGCTGAGAACATTGGCGCGAAGCTAGTGCACAGCTTTTTGATTTGCTGTTGCTGCATACATTTGAGGGTTATTGAGAGGTTTACCTTTTTTATGCCACCGTTACTTTTTTTTTGTAGTAGACACCTTTAAGCCACTTAGCGTTATTTTTTCTCGGGGCTATAAGCTGAGAAACCTTTAATTTTTTGGACTAAAAGGGCTTTAGAGAATTAACATGGTATACTTTAGGCTTTATGTTTGAAGTGGGAGATGCTATGAGACAGTTAACAGCTTTTAGGCGCCTTTGGACCGTGAATGGCCCTTTTCATGATGCTTTTATTTTATGGGCCTGCAGCGTTTTTAAGACTATGACTTTGATGGAATGCTTTTTGGCATGTTTATTATAACAAGCCTTTTGCTTTTTTTGAGCATTTTTTAGGCTTTTTTAAGCAAGGGCTAAAGAGTTTTTAGGGTGTTTTGTAGGTTGTTTACAAAGTTAAGAATGTTAGCTTTTGGAGAAGGCGTAAACCCCTCCCATTGTTGTTTTACCAACTGTAATGGCACCTGAAACTTGCGGCCATACACGAGTTTAGATGGTGAAAACCGTAAACTGGGATGTGGTACAGCCCTGTAGGCAAAGAGCAACGCTAGGTTTTAATTATTGAAGTGCTTATTTACGAATGTTTGTATTATGGCCCCCAAAGTTTTATTAAACTTTTTTACCACACCATTTGTTTTATGGTGGTAAGGGGTGGCAACTGAGTGGTTTACCCTGTTTTTTTGATGATAGAGACATTAGTTTTTTACTGGATTGTGGACTTGGGCTTGATTTCTTTGGAAGTGATGTAGGTTGTGGGGCTGTTTTTGTTGACTGCGAACTGCTTTTTGCTGGTGCAGTATGTTGCATTTTAGGCTCTGTCTGAGCCTCTTGTGCAGGTTTAGCTGCTGCTGCCAGCGCTGGATTCAGTGCTGACAATGGTTTTGGTGCTGGTTGCTTCACCCATTTTGGTTTTGGGACTGGTTTTGGTTGGGTCTTTGGGACTGGATTCACTACTGCTGTTGCAGACATTGGCATGGGATTTGGTTTTACCACCTTAATTTGGGGTTTTGGTAACACAAACTGGGCCCTTGTAGAAGGCTTAGGTACAGAGCTAGGTGTGAAGGCTTGATTAGCCTGGCTGCAGATAACCATTTTCACCCTCTTGGCTAGCTTTACATGGTGGGCCCAGTTTTCCCCCAGCAGCATGGGAATGGGATAATTATTATAGACTGCAAACATTCACATTTCTGACCAGCGCTTGTACTGGACGGGCAACTCAGCTGTAGACAAGTCAAAAGAGTTTGACTGGAAAAGTTGAATTGTTACTTGGGCCTCTGGATTGATGAATTTGAGGTTCACTGAGGATTGGTTGATTGCTGACATCTGTACTTTAGTGTTCCTTCACATGATAACCTTTTTCCCACCCACAGTTACAGTTTTTCTTCACTTTGAGTGTATTTGGGAGGCATGTGGGCCTGCGGACCTTTGGTGTGACCCCAGTGCAATGAACTGTAATTTGTTGTGGGTTTGGGGGCAGTTGGCCTTTACATGCCCCAGCTTGTTACATTTAAAACATCGCCCAGCTGACTGATCAGTGGGGCGAGATGGTTTGCTGAAGAATGATGTGGTGGATGATAAGGTGTTTGGGGTTTTGGGAGTGGGTGTAAGTGGGGCCTTAGGCTGCCCCCGGTGGTATAGAGTGGTTTCAGAGTGTTTCTTTTGGTATTCACCCAAACTGCATCCAGGGTTGTTTTTTTCTGCTACCTTCACCCATTTTGTTTTGATTTGCCCTGCCTTTTTGGTGGTTTGGGACTTCCTGTATTGATTAGCATAAGAAGCAAGACTTTTTGCTGAGTTTATTTTTTTATTTCATAAGCACTGTTTTACATTATTATTGGTTATAGTTAGGAACTGTTTCTGTACAACCAAATTACACATTTTTTTTAAAGCTAGTGTGATAGACCCAGACCAGTTGGGAACAGCAGAGTAGTAAAAGGGAGATATACTGGCCACTGAAGAAGCAGTTTTCTGTTCCCTGAGTGACCAGAGCAGGAGCTGTTCCAGGCTAATGAGAACACCTGAGTCTAATTAACCTGCTAAGAGTCAGGTGAGGCTGTTAAGCACCTGACTCTAATTAAGGCCCCTCTGATTCTATAAAAGGGCTCACTCCAGTCAGGCCAAAGAGAGCCAGAGGCAAGGATGTGCATGTGAGGAACTGGGAGCAAGAGGCATGCAAGAAGCTGAGAGTGAGCAGGCATACTGCTGGAGGACTGGAGAAGTACTCAGACATTATCAGACATCAGGAGGAAGGTCCAGTGGTGAGGACAAAGAAGGTGTTGGGAGGTGGCCATGGGGAAGTAGCCCAGGGAGTTGTAGCTGTTGTGCAACTGTACCAGGAGGCACTTTAGACAGCTGCAGTCCACAGGGCCCTGGGCTGGAACCTGGAATAGAGGGCGGGCCTGGTTTCCCCCCAGACCTCCCAACTCCTGATCAAATACAGGAGGAATTGACCTGGACTGTGGCATCTACCAGAGAGGAAGATCTCTGGGCTGTTTCTTGACCCACAGGGTGAATCTGTGAGGCGAGCAAATCCACCAATAAGTGCAGGACCCACCAAGGCAGAGGAGGAACTTTGTCACACTAGTTACACCCTTTTTTGACCCCCATTTATCTAACAGATTCTTTATTTGGTTTACGTCAGGGGTAGGCAACCTATGGCATGGGTGCCGAAGGCGGCACGTGAGCTGGTTTTCAGTGGTACTCGCATGGCCCAGGTTCTGGCCCCCGGTCTGGGGGGCTCTACATTTTAATTTAATTTTAAATGAAGCTTCTTAAATATTTTAAAAACCTTATTTACTTTACATACAACAATTTTTTAGTTAAATATTATACACTTATAGAAAGAGACTTTCTAAAAACATTAAAATGTATTACTGGCACACGAAACTTAAAATTAGAATGAATAAATTAAGACTCGGCACACCACTTCTGAAAGGTTGCCGACCCCTGGTTTACATAAACCACATTACTTAGTCCAGCCCCTCTTTTAAGGGCTTTTAATTTTAGTTTGTTAGTTTTAGGTGTAATTTTGAAATTGTTTTAAAACCAAATTTTTAAATTTATCATAGTTAAAAGCATTCTTAATAGGCATTTTATTGAATATGTTCAGAGCTTTTTCAGTTAATTTTGCTACCAATGTGATTATTTTGTGATTTTTAGGAATTGCATGGAGGATGCACGGTTTTAAAGGTGATGAAATATTTAGCAATATTACTGGATTTATTTTACTGTGGATATAGTTGCTTCCATTTGTGGATTTTTGGGGAAGTGGAGCCAGCTGCTGATGGGTTTTGTTTTTTTAACTCCATAACAGCCAGTTTATGCTTTTGGGCTGAAATTTGGGCCTTAATCTGGGCCTGTATTTTTTTGTTTTTTAACTTCAGGACTTTTTTAGGGACAGCCTCCTTCCTGGCTGCCTCTGCCTTCAAGTGTTTTGCCTCCTTTCTTTTCAACTTCAAGCGCTTTAAGGCCATTTGTTTTTTAAGTTTTTCTTTCTTTTCTCAGCTTTCAATTTAGCTAATTTTAGGGGGGGGTGGATCTCATTTTTTGTTATTCTAGCCTTTCTGCGCTTAACCTAGCATAAACCAAGAGCTAGAAAGAAAAAAAGAAAAAAAAAACCAGCTTGTGAATTCCCTTGAAGGAACTTAACTACTCTGCTTTAGGCAAAGAAAAAAAAACTCTAGCTGCTCTCAGTTTAAAAAAAAAAAGTATCCTTTGAAAACCAAGGAGGTTTTTTTTTTTAATCAGCCAAAAGAAAAAATGTTTTTAAAATTCTGAGGTCTGTGCTTCTGGTTTAAAATGATCCCACCGCATTGCCATCATGTCAGGATTCCCTCCCCACTTTGAATTTTGGGGTACAGATGTGGAGACCTGGATGAAAGACCCCCTAAGCTTATGTTTTACCAGCTTAGGTTAAAAACTTTTTCAAGGCACAAATTTCTTTTCTTGTTCTTGGACATATTGCTGCCACCACCAAGTGATTTAAACAAACATTTAGGAAGGAGCCACTTGGAGCCTTATTCCCTGCAAAATATCCCCCCAAGCCCCTTCACCCCATTTTCTGGAGAGACTTGAGAATAATATACCAACCAAATAAGTTAACAAGGTGAGCACAGATGAGACCCTTGGGTTTTTAGGACACTAAAAAACAATCAGGTTCTTAAAAGAAGAACTTTATTAAAAAAAAGTAAAAAGAACCTCTGTAAAATTAGGATGGAAGGTAATTTTACAGGGTAATAAAAAGACTTAAAACACAGAGGATTTTCCTCTAGGCTTAACTTTAAAGTTACAAAAAGGAATAAACCTTTCTTTTAGCATAGGGCAAATTTACAAGCTGAAACAAAAATTAATTTAACACTTTTTTTTGCTATTACAATTTTTGTAATTTTAGATGTATTATTTTAGTAGAAGCTGGATTACCTGCTTGGGTTGGGTTTTTTTGTTTTGTTTTAAGAGGGAACACACAAAAGAGCACAAACAAACCCTTCCCCCCTCCCCTGCCCCAGTTTTGAAAGTATTTTTTTCCCCATTTGTTTTTCTGATTAGGTGCCAGCTTGGTTAATTGAACTGATTAATCCCTTACAGGTAAATGATTTTGTACATTTAGCCAAAAGGGATTTCATATTACTGCATACATAAAGGTTGTTATCTTTTTCTTGATATTTATGACAACCTATGTGACACTACATCCCATATTCTTCATAGATATATTGTTATGATATGATTATGGCATAACTATGATGTATTTTATGCAAGATAGGTTATGTGGGATATCATTAAAAAGGTTATGATTTACTGAATATGGCTGAATATGATTATCCTATTTGTATGCATGTATCATGTTGGTATCTGAAGTTAGGAATATTGTCTATGCATTTATTACAAATGTGTTTACGCCTGGGGAATGCCCACTAGACAGAATGCAATCAGTCTAGATAGCTGACTGGGAAGTGCTATTAGAGAGAACAACAAGTCTTAGAAGAAGGTAATCTCCCACTGGGGAGCCTTCCTGAGGATGCTACAAACAGCATCCGAGTTATGGCTGCTGTGACCTTACAGCAGAGGAGGGCAAACTCTGGCCCGTGGGCCACATCCGGCCCACAGGACCCTCCCGCCTGGCCCTTGAGCTCCTGGCCCGGGAGGCTAGCCCCCGGCCCCTTCCCTGCTGTCCCCCCTCCGCTGCAGCCTCAGCTCACTGTGCCACCAGTGCAATGCTGTGGGTGGTGGGGCTGCAAGCTCCTGGGGCAGCGCAGCTGCAGAGCCAGGTCCTCACCTGGTGCTTTGTTTTGCGTGGTGGCATGGCTGTTTCCAGCCGGGTGGCGTGGCTACCTGTCCTGGTGCTCTGGGTGTCACTGCTGTAGCGCTACCAGCCACCAATGCTCCAGGCAATGCGGTAATGGAGCAGGGGGATTGGATAGAGGGCAGGGGAGTTTGGGGAACTGGTCGGGGGGCGAGGATGTGAATAGGGGTCAGGATGGTCAGAGGACAGGGAACAGGGGGGTTGAATGGGGGCAGGGGTCCCAGAGGAGCAGTCGGGAAGGAGTGGGGGCTGGATTAGGTGGTAGGGGGCGTTCAGGGGCAGGGGTTCCGGAGGCAGTTAGGGGACAGGGAGAAGGAGTGGTTGGATGGGGCAAGGGTTCCAGGGGGGCAGGAAGGAGAGGGGGGTTGAATTGGGGGGCAGGGGGCAGTCAGGGGCGGGGGTTCTTCTGGGGTGGTCATGGCACGGGAGAGGTGGAGGGTGGATGGGGCAGGGGTCCCAGGGGACTGTCAGGGGACAGAAGAGGTTGGATGGGGCAGGAGTCCTGGGGGGATGCTGTCAGGGGGCGAGAAGCAGGGGGCAGGGGTGGACAATGCCTGGCTCTTTGGGAAGGCACAGCCTCCCCTAACCACCCCTCCATACAATTTCCAAAACCCGATGCGGCACTCAGGCCAAAAAGTTTGCCTGCCCTTGCCCTACAGGGACATGTGATCAAGTCAGCTGGTACTGGACTCCATCTTAGAATACCAATGTTTTTCCACTGAAAGGCATGGGAGCCAGGGGCGGCTCCAAGGGTTTTGCCACCCCAAGCAGCCAAAAAAAAAAAAAAAGCCGCGATCACAATCCCAATCTGCGGCAATTCAGCAGGAGGTCCTTCGCTCCAAGCGGGAGCGAGGAACCCTCCGCCGAATTGCCGTCGAATACCTGGACCTGCCGCCCCTCTCCAAAGTGGCCGCCCCAAGCACCTGCTTGCTAAACTGGTGCCTGGAGCCGGCCCTGATGGGAGCTAAGCCTGGAGACAAAGGATTTCTGCTATATGCAAAAGCTATTGAAGGCAGGGGAGTGACATCATCATGGTTCTTCACTGACTCCCCAGCCAAGGAAACTCCTGAAAACTCCGGAGGAAGAAGGACTGACCTAGGGGAAGGACTGAACCCAGACTAGAGGGATTTCTAACCTGTGAAAGGAATACCTGGGGTTTTATGCTGCAAGCAAGTGCAGTTTGCCCTTTAAGAAGCTCTGCAACCGGCTTAAATCATCATTAGAAAGCTACCAAATTCACGGTCTATTTTGGTCAATTTCACAGTCATAAAATTTTTAAAATGCACATTTCATTATTTCAGATATTTAAATCTGAAATTTAATGGTGGTGTAATTGTAGGGATCCTGACTCAAAAAGGAGTTGTGGGTGGGGTCACAAGGTTATTGAAGCGGGTTTATGGTATTGCTACCCTTATTTCTGCACTGCTGCTGGTGGCGGCGCTGCCTTCAGAGCAGGGCAGCTGGAAAATGGTGGCTGCTGGCTGGGAGCCCAACTCTGAAGGCAAAGCCGCCTCCAGCAGCAGTGCAGAGGTAAGGACAGCGTGGTATGGTATTGCCATCCTTACTTCTGCACTGCTGCGTGCAGAGCTGGGCCCTCAGTCATCAGCTGCCACTCTCTAGCCAACCAGCTCTGAAGGCAGCAGCACAGGAGTAAGGGTGGCAATACCACAACCCCCCCGCCCTAAAATAACCTTGTGACCCTCCTTGCAACTCTTTTGGGTCAGGACCCCCAATCTGAGAAACAGTGGTCTCCCCCATGAAATCTGTTTAGTATAGGGTAAAATCACACAAAAGACCAGATTTCATTGTGGGAGACCAGATTTCACAATCTGTGACGTGTTTTTCATGGCCTTGAATTTAGTAGAGCCCTAATCATCATTTAGGGTGAAAATTAGCTACTCATGTCCAATCTCTTTAGTATATTAAGCTTAAATTGTGTTTTTTGTTAAGTAATCTGCTTTGACCTGTTTGCTATCCCTTATAATCAATTAAAATCTATCTTTTGTAGTTAATAAACTTGTTTTTGTTTTGTCTAAAACCAGTGTGTGGAAATCATACTTGAGACAGAAAACTGTTGCATCTCTCTCTCCACATTGAGGGAGAGGGCAGATTTTATGAGCTTACACTGTACAGTTCTCTGTGCAGTGCAAGACAGTTTAATTTTAGGTTTACCCTCCAGAGGGGGTGTGTGTGCCCGTGAAGCTGGTAAGTGCCCTAGCTGTATAGCCTTCCCATGCAGGGGCTGGTCAGAAAGCTTGTCTGCATGTTATTACAGCTGGGTGTGTTCCTACCTGTGTGCTCGTGAAAGTGTGAGACTGGAAGTGTGTCTGCAGCTTGTCACAGCATTGCAGCATGAGTGGAAGCCCAGGCTGGTGGGTCGAGGGGCTCAGTGGTACCCCAGTTCCAGGCGGCATCCGGGGGGAACTCCTCACACCCTAATAGTAATTATTGCTCATGGCTCTGTTCCTTTAGGCAGATTTTTCTCATTATTTTGTTACTATTTTCTGTAAGTCGAATGGTGTGACAGCTGCTCATACACTATGTTACTTAGGCAGTATTATAGAGCTTAATCTGTGCTGCTTTTCTTTTCTTTTCTCTTTTTTTTTTAGATCCTGCGTGAAGTGCCTACTTTTGATGTTACTTATACTGCAATAGTTGTGTCTCATTCTGGGCGCATGGTGTTCACAGGCACTTCAGTGGGGACCATCCGATCTATGAAATACCCACTGCCTGTGCACAAGGAGTTCAATGAGTATCAGGCTCATGCTGGCCCTGTTACCAAGGTAAGGAGTTTATTTTTCTTTTTTAACCAACATCTGAGTCATTTGGACTCCCCTGCTCTTTGTTTATCTCTGTTTTCTTCTACTCTATAGCATCTGCTGGTGTTAAGGCTACATATTGTATGTGAAAAATGTTAGAATTGTTTGTTTTAATTTTTATGAATGTTAAGTCTCCTTGGTTTTGTTGGTTAAGGTATTGTTGGCTGCAAGGTAGATAAGGGTTAAATCCTGCAGCCCCTCACTACTGAAACACGTAAACCAATTTGGACTAGAAACAGGATCAAAAGAAGGAACTTTGAAATATTGAACAAGGGATCTTTGGAAGGAATAAAAGGCAGCCCGTGAGATGAGAGGGAAGATTCACTGACTGGGAAGATCAGACTGACCGACAGGCAGCAGTTGCTTGAGGCATCCTGCCTGACCCAGCCACAAAGCTTTGGGTATACCTGACCTAAGCAGAACCTAGTTAAACTGGCTCGTAAAGATGAAGTTTATATAAGACACAATATGTGCAGGCTTTTGTTATTTTTAATCCACTTATCTCTGCTTGCAATGCTCCTTTGACTAAATTAATCGTACTCTATTTTGAACAAGCTGTTTTCTGGCACTGCTTTTACCAGTTTGGATCACAGCTCTCAGAGAGACTATTGTAGCAGGGGCCAAAATTAGTTGGACCCGTTGGAGGTAAAGTTAGTTGGTCACCAAGGGATGCTGCAGCTAGTGATTCAGTCCAAAAGTGGATGATCTTTGGGGTTCAGCCCTGAGAGTGGGCCTATGACTTGGAGAGGGTGCCCAAGAGAGAGACTGAAAGAAGGATCACAGGTGCAGCTCACCTTTCTGTCATAATGCTATACTGAGTTCCATTATAATCCTCTGTCACATGCATATAAGTGCCTCAAAAATTCTGCTCTGGTGCTAGAACTATCTGTGCCCTTTGGTGGACTGTTTCAGCAAATTTCAGGAGAATCCATTCACCTGTATCTGAGTTATGGGAGAGGATGAAAAAAATACCTTCCCAGCATTTAAAAGAAAAAAAAATTGTGCTCAAATATGGCTGTACAAAAAATTCCTAACTTGGCATATGTCACATCCTCTCTGAGGAAGAATCTCCTATTTAGGTTTGGCTGGGGTGAAGAAAATAAAAATAAAGTTATAAGAGATTGGAAAATCTCATCTGAGCATCGCCAGTGGATATTTGTAAAGTTTTTAGTAGAACCTAATGAAGCCACCTTTCTTGCTTTGGAAAGGGCAGTGAGAATGGCACATCTTCCCCATCCAAAGTGGCATGCCCAGGGCACACTGCTTGGACAAACTGCAAGAAAGAAATTGTAACTGCCAATCTATCAACCTTTCAGAAACACTGTAAAGCTGATGGATGGCATCCAGAGAATGGGTCTTGCAAGGGGGCCTCACCCTGTGCAAAGATGGAGAAATTTCAGATTCTTTTTGTTTAAAAAAAATAAAATAAAAAGCCAAATCCTTTGCCCTTTAAAATTCTTTGTGGAGGCTAGTTGTGTTAAGTTCTGTGACAGAAAGTTGGGCATGAACCCCCTGCCATTCCAGCCCCAATCAAGGGGAATGGATTGGGGATGGCTGAATAGCCCTGCCTGCTTGGCAACTAGGAACAGCTGCGAGCTTAATTAGCAAGGAGCTATAAAGGCTGGGAGGAAGGGAGCAGAGAAACATGAGAGGGACTGGTGGTTCTGTTCTGTTGCTGGTGAAGTCTGGCTGTAAAACCCTGTACATAGATAGTAAGTTGCTGGTGGGAAAGAACTATAAATAAAATACAAGGATGATTGCATCAACCTGAGTTGTCCCTGATTGGTTTTGTGAGGACAGAAGAGGCAGAAGCAAGAGGGGCCCAGCTATGCCTCACTGCAGTATCATTGTCAGAAAAGTGGGCCCTTGACCTAGGATCTTGTCTGTACTAGATTTGTAATTTTTTTTTCCTGATGGTCTAGTAATATTTGTGCAGCTTCACTGGTGGCAGGAGTGCTAGTATAGACAGGGCCCAGGGCTTGTTAGTGTTCTAGCTATCCTGTTGTCTAGACTTGATGGTTAAAAAGCTGGTAGCTCATCTACATTAGCATTCTCACCACAACTTCACTGATCATAATAACGATAGGAACTCTTAGGGGAAAAAAATCTAGTGTAGACATAACCTATATCTCTCCCCTAGCCTATATCATTTCTACTCTTTTTATTCTGCTGTCTCTTCCCTCCTTAGATGTCCATAACATGCGATGACCAATTTCTGCTGACCGTCTCAGAGGATGGCTGCCTGCTTATCTGGAAAGTGTATGATAAGGAAGGACGGGGTCTGAAACGGGAGAAGGAAGTGGGATATGCTGAAGAGGTGCTGATCACAAAAACAGATATGGAAGAGAAGGTATGAACAAGTTAAGAATACAAACCCTACACTCTCTCCTCAGACTCCCAGTCTAGACATTATGACCCACATTTGCAGAATGTTGTGACCAGCTCTGTCTGTCTATTACACTGTAGCTGAGTAGACTGGCCACAATATAATTCAGAAGGAGAGGCTATACCCAAACTGCTACTAATATTGATGTGCAAAGAGTAGTGTGTAGCAGCTTCCATTTCAGTGAGGGTGAAGAGAAGGTGCCCTATGCCTTGGCCAACTCATTATAGACTTTGACAGTAGTTTGAGTGGGGAGGGCAGAAGCAGGATTTCTATTTACCGTCTCATAAAGTCAAGGTTCAAAATTAAGATTTCTCCTGTTTCGGTGGTACATTCACCTCTCAATGGGCAAAACATTTAAAAATGTTCTGGAAACTCAGTGCCATAGTGTTGTTTGCAGAAGTGAGAATATGCAGAGGTAATACCCTCAAGGAATTGTAGTTACTAGTAAATAACCTCTCTCTCTTAGCAATCTTGTTGGCTTTTTCATGGCAGACTCAAGTCATGCTAGAACTGAAGACTCGTGTGGAGGAGCTGAAGATGGAAAATGAGTACCAGCTACGACTCAAGGACATGAACTACAATGAGAAGATGAAGGAATTAACTGAAAAATTCATCCAAGAGATGGAATCCCTTAAAACCAAAAATCAGGTATTGTTCACTTTGTAGCAGGAAATAGCAAAATATCTCTTCTCTTATTGCTAACCACCTGCAGACTTGCTGTTTTGGGGCCAAAGACAAAGCCTACACCTGAATCTGGCATCCCTGCATCTCACAGCATGGTGAGTGGATGTCAATGACAGAACAGGCATGCTCTTGTCCAGTTACAATAAATAGCAGAAAGAATCAACAAGACAAACCTACCTGGCAAAATGGAAGATATTTTCTCAGAGATGGTACCAGAAATCAGTGGCACCTCATCACTCCTCAATTCCTCAAATATTTGACTACTTATTCAAATTGAAATACAAGAACCTGTCACTCAGTTCTCTCAAGGTGCTCCTAGTGGCTATCTCTGTTATCATCCACTGGTGCAGGGGCATACAGCTTTTTCTCATCCATTGGTAATTAGGTTCCTGAAAAGCCTAGTTAAGGTATTCCTGTCAATCAAGGAAACTATCCCTATGGGAGGACTTGAAGCTGATACTTCCAACCCTCATGAGGCCTGTCTTTAAGCCCATGGCCTTTTCCTCCGTGCCGCACCTGTCTAGGAAAGTGGCATTTCTGCTTACTGTAACTTCTGCTAGAAGAGTTGGGGAAATTCAGATATTGATGACTGATCTGCCTTATACAATAGTTGACCTAGACAGTGTATCCAATACACCCTAAATTTCTCCCTAAGATAGTGACAGAATTTCACCTACATCAACAAATACACCTCACATTCTTCCCAAAACCTCACTGAGCTGAGGCAGCATTGCACATTCTAAAGAGTTTCATCTCGGGCTGTCAAGAGATTACAAAAATCATGATTAATCACACTGTTAAACAATAATAGGATAACATTTATTTAAATATTTTTGGGTGTTTTCTACATTTTCAAATATATTGATTTCAATTACAACACACAATACAAAGGCTTTGTTATCTTAGTGACCCCTGAAGTCTCACACTGAAAAGGGCAGAGCTACACGTTCCACTCTTTGATTTATTCCCCACCTTAGGCACGCACTTGAGGAATTTGGAAGTTGGTTTGCTGTTTTCAGATGAAAACTTCATCTGTTTGTTTTTTCCAGGTGTTAAAGGCAGAGAAAGAAAAGCAAGAACTGCAGTACCAGGAGCAGCTGTCTGAGCTGATGGAAAAACAGTCCAGGGAGATGCAGGACCTAGGTTAGGACACATGAGAATATGTACAGCCAGAATGGAAGGAACTGCATTGAACTCATGGCAAATGACAAAGTGGAGAGGGAAAGTCCATTTAAAAAAATGTACAGTGTATGAGCAAAATTGTGAAAACCTTAGGGAAAGTAGGGTATCACTGTCATTATCTAGAATTATTTTAATTGATTTGTATTGTGGTAACACCCAAAATGTGATTTTAGTTTGAAAAAAAAAGCAAAGTAAGAAGGGACAGACATGAACCAGAGAGTGGGGCAATATGGAATGAGAGGCAGCTGAGGAAGGTTAGGGGAACCTTACCTAGGTAGCACTTGGGAAAACTGGAATGGCAGAAGAGTCCTACAGCAATGGAGTAGAGAAATCTATATAAATGAGTGCCAGGAAAATGGAGGAATTCAAAGCAGCATTGGAGATACGGGGAAAAGCAAGGCAGTGGCATTTGACAATAGCATATGTTCATGCTTTGGGACTGAGTGCATCACAAGGAGAGGAGAGTGAAACTATGATGCTTGTTCAAGCTGACTATGCTCCTCAACAAGCTGACTATGTAAAAATGACATAATCTTACCTATCATTCAATGAGGAAACCAATATGCAGTGCACCCTGCACAGCACAGAGGTAGCTAGGTCCAAAAGTCATAGTTAAGATCAGTGTTCCCTCTAAACGTTCTGCACATGAGTGGGGAAAAATATGTGCAGCTATATGGAGGTGATGTGTGACACATAACAAAATTCCTGTGGTGGGGGTGGGGCTGAAGGGTTCAGAGGGGTGGGAGGGGGCTCAGTGCAGGGGTGTGAGGGTCCTTGGGTGGGACTGGGGATGAGGAGCTCATGGTTGGGGTTGGGGGATGAGGCCTCCGGCTGGGGCTGTGGGGTGGGGCTAGGGATGAGGAGTTTGGAGTGCAGGCTTCCCCAGGGCTACTGCAGGAGAGAGAACTCCCACAACTCTCTCTCCCCACAGCAGCACCTGGGCTTGTAGGGAGAGGCACCTCTCCCTGCTGTGGCAGCTCCAGAGCTTGGGCTACAGGATAGGCACACCTCCCCTGGCTGCGGCAGGTCTGGGTCAGGGTTGGGTTTGAGCCAGGGGAGGGACACCTGTCTCCCCGGGTGTGGCAAGTCCAGGGCTGGGTTTGAGCCGGGGGAGGGGCATCCCCCTGCCAGCTGCAGCAGGTTCAGGGCTGAGCTGGGACTGGGAAAAGGGGCACCCCTCCCTCAGGGCTGGGCTAGGCTGGGGGAGGGGTACCTCTCCTCTGGCTGCAGCAGGTCCCAGCTGAGTGGGCTCCCTGAGGCGCATACACAGCACTTAATAGCCTGCTGTGCGGCCATGTGTTCATGCAACTTACAGGGAAACTTAGGTTAAGATCATAGCAGGGGAAGGAAGCTATTCCGGAAAGGCCAGTGCCTACACTTGCTCTATAAGGGTATGTCCACCCTGGAATAAAAAGACTCATGGCACCACCCTGCACCCCCCCCCACACACACACACTTTGCAGAGTCCCAGAGCTCAGGCTTCAGCCTGAGCCCAAACTGTTTTACACAACAGTTTTACAGCCTTGCAGCCTGAGTCAGCTGACCCAGACCAACCACAGGTGTTTAATTGGTGTATAGATGAACACTAAGAGCACTGCTCATACAGCTCTGATGATCATCATCTCAGGTAGAGCTTCGTTGCTATTGATATATTGCATCAAGTAAATCGGAGAACCCTCCTGTTGGGTGTACTTCATTCACTCTTGTATCAGAGGGGTAGCCGTGTTAGTCTGGATCTGTAAAAGCAGCAAAGAATCCTGTGGCACCTTATAGACTAACAGACGTTTTGGAGCATGAGCTTTGTGGTGTGAAATACCCACGTTCGAGTTATGCATGTAGTGAATTTCCAGCGGGGCAAGTATTATATGGTAAGCTAGAAGATTATGAGGTTAGTTCAATTCAGGGAGGGATGAAGCCCTGCTATCTAGAGTGGAGGTGCTGAACAAAGCCAAGGGAGGAGACAACGTGGTTCTGGTAGTGGCAAGCCATTTCACAGGTAGTTTAGTTTAAAATCCTGAGAGATGGTGTTCAAATTTGTAGAATGACTGAAGCTCAGCGTTTTCTGCTTTGAAGTCTGGTCTGAAGAAGTTTTTTTTGGCTTGCAGGATGGCCACCTTATAGATCTGCTATAGTGTGCGCCAGGGGTTGAAGTGCTCTCCTACAGGTTTTTGTATATTGCCATTCCTAATATCTGATTTGTGTCCATTTATCCTTTTCCATAGAAACTGTCCAGTTTGGCCGATGTACGTAGCAGAGGGGCATTGCTGGCATATGATGGCGTATATTACATGCTCCAAAACGTCTGTTAGTCTATAAGGTGCCACAGGATTCTTTGCTGTTCATTCACTCTGTTTGAGCCTATGTACAGAGTACCAAACTAGTCAGCTGCACTGAAGCAGTAGAGTGGGAGCAACATGAGCTGTGTTTTCAAGTTCTGACAGCATGCTTGCACAAAATAAGGCAGTCCCAGCTCAAAGAGCTCATAATGTAAGATAGAGGCACACATAAAACAGGGCACTCAGGCAAATCCAGAGAAGAATAACTTCTTTGTTTTAATGTTAACTTATTTCTTGTGGGTATCATAATAAAAATACATCTTTAGAAAGGACTTCAGTGAGGATGAGGAGGTAGCTTGTGAGCTGGGATGCGGAGGACATTCTGTCCATAGGGATCAGTATGGAAGAAGGCACAGAGATGGGAGTGGGAAAAGATGAATGGGGACGTTAAGGCTGTCATTAATAGTGAAGTAGTAGATGCAAGGCACGTGACAGGAAAAAGCTCAGAGATGTCCGAGGCAGAGATGTTTATGGCCATAAAGACAATGACAAGAGCCAGAGGAGACGTTGCAGGAAAATATCAGAAATAACGGTGTCAAAAATAGGGGTGATAAATATAGGATACCAAGTATCAGAGGGGTAGCTGTGTTAGTCTGTATCCACAAAAACAATGAGGAGTCCAGTGGCACCTTGAAGACTAACTAATTTATTTGGGCATAAGTTTCATGGGTAAAACCCCCCACTTCCCCATTCATCTGAAAGTGGGTTTTTTACCCACGAAAGCTTATGCCCAAATAAATCTCTTCATCTTTAAGGTGCCACTAGATTCCTCATTGTTTTTATAGAAGGATAGGACATATCTTCCTGCCGTTAGCTCTATCATTTCCATCTTGTTCCCAGAATCTGGCAACAACCAGAAACTTTTGTTAGAGTATGAAAAATACCAGGAGCTGCAAGTGAAATCCCAGCGGATGCAGGAGGAATACGAGAAGCAGCTGCACGATATGGAGGAGACCAAGAACCAGGCCCTGGAGGAGCTGACAGAATATTATGAGGCAAAACTGCATGAGAAAACCACCTTGCTGGAGGAGGTATGAACTACACATATGCCTTGGGCTGCTGACTGTATCCTATTTCTAACTGTAGTAACACGTATTCCAAAGCCAAGGGAGTTGTGCCTTCTGCACATAGGGCCTTGTCCCAGATTGCGGGGAAATGAGTGCACAGCAAGCAGGGGCTTCCTTATTGTTCTTCAGAGTTAGCTGGGGCATATGCCTTCAGTAAGTACCATTCTAAGGTAGTTGTCTGCCTGTGATATTTCTCTTCCTGCCTCTCCATCCATTTGGAAGGATGTGCCTTAGGATCTCTATCTGTCTGCATGACTCTCTTATTCATATAATCGTAGGACTGGAAGGGACCTTGAGAGGTCATCTAGTCCAATCCCTTGCACTCATGGCAGGACTAAGTATTATCTAGGCCATCCCTGACAGGTATTTGTCTAACCCGCTCTTAAAAACTTCCAATGATAGAGATCCCACAGCCTTCCTAGGCAATTTATTCAAGTGCTTAACAACCCTACCAGTTAGGAAGTTTTTCCTAATGTCTAACCTAAACCACCCTTGCTGCAATTTAAGCCCATTGCTTCTTGTCCTATCCTCAGAGGTTAACAAGAACATTTTTTCTTGATTCTCTTTGTAGCAACCTTTTTAGGTACTTGAAAACTGTTATCATGTTCCCCTTCAATCTTCTGTCCTCCAGACTAAAAAACCCAGTTTTTTCAGTCTTCCCTCATAGGCCATGTTTTCTAGAACTTTAACAATTTTTGTTGCTCTTTTCTGGACTTTCTCCAATTTTATTCTTTCCCCTCTCTTGACCTTTCTACTCATGTGTCAAGATTACTTGTTTTTCATGCTTTTGAGAAGTCCTCACTTCATTGCTTGTCTTGGGAACTGTTCAACATGGCTATAGGGGGAGTTATTTACCTAGAGTCTCCCATTCTCAAGATACTCACTATGATGGGTTCCTCCCAGGGTGCCCCCTGAAACTGGGGTACCACTGAGCCTACCTGATCCACCAGCCTTGGTTCCCTTTATTCTGTACTGCTGTGACCAGCCTGCCAAGCCCTCTCCCAGGCTCCAGTCTGCACCTCCACCAGCATACACAGAGGTAGGGACACACCTAGCTGCAGACACATACAGCCATTGGGATCTCCTCTGCCTGGGAAGGCTTCAGCAAAGGAACTGCCCAGATACACAAGTGCATACCCCCCTCTGGAGGGTAAACGCAAAATTATACCATCTTGTGCTGTACAGAGAACTGTACAGTGTAAGCATATG
Source organism: Chelonoidis abingdonii (assembly GCF_003597395.2). Classification (NCBI taxonomy): domain Eukaryota; kingdom Metazoa; phylum Chordata; order Testudines; family Testudinidae; genus Chelonoidis; species Chelonoidis abingdonii. The sequence continues at coordinate 203,260 of NC_133775.1, forward strand.
AAATTCGCCCTCTTCCCCCAATATGGAGAGGAAATATACAACAGCTTTTCACCCCAAGTTATAACTCCCACATGCTGGTTTGTGATAAAGCAAAAACAAATTTTATTAACTACAAAAGATAGATTTTATGTGATTATAAAGGATAGCAAACTGATCAAAGCAGATTACCTAGTGTGACAAAGTGAGGATTTTTCCTTGTTATGTTGTATGTGAGTCTTACTGTTGAGCCTATATGAGTTTTACTTTTTTGCATGTATAATGTGTGACTCAAGTATCAGGGTTAGCCGATCCGTTAGTCCAGATCTGTAAAAGCAGCAAAGAATCCTGTGGCACTTTATAGACTAACAGACATTTTGGAGCATGAGCTTTCGTGGGTGAATACCCACTTCGTCAGATGCACGTCAGTTTCCCTGGGTGCTGCACCAATACCTCTGAGGTGGGAATAGGGGTGTGTGACTTTGGCTGAGACCTCTGGGGCAAGTGAGGCTGCTCCAGCTGTCTGCATTTATGCTATGGCCGGTGCCCTTTGTAACCTGAGACCCAGGAGGGGAATGCAACCAGGTGACAACCAGGTAACTCTTGGCTTGGGAAATAAGACAAAGGAAGGAGGAGGAGCAATGAGGGTGTCTGAGGTTGGGTCACTGGAAGATAGGCAGTCTGTTTGGGGGGACTGGAAGAGGAAGAGTTCAGGCCGTCTTGCCCAGGACTCCCTGTGATGGATTTGGCTGAAAGTCACTGATTTCTGTGCTAACAAGTTCTAGTCTACACTGTGATCCTGTTGACTAATAAACCTTCCATTTTACTCTGGCTGAGAGTCACGTCTGACTATGGTGTTGGGGTAGAGGGCCCTCTGGCTTCCCTAGGAGCAAACTCGCTGCGGGAAGCACATGGTGTGGCAGGAGATGCCGAATGCTCCGAAGTCTGACCCAGGAAGGTTGAAGCTGTGTAAGCTTCTTGCCCTGGCAATCCTATGCTCAGAAAGAGGAGTCTCCCCCAGAGTCCTGACTGGCTTCATATGGAGTACTTCCAGAGCATTGGCCCGGTGGCTCCGTGACACCTAGCAAATAAACAAAAATGGAATCTAAGCTTAATATACTAAGAGACTGGATATGAGTAGAAAATTCTTACCCTAAATGATTATTTAAGCTGGTTGCAGAGATTCTTAAGGGACCAGCTGTCCTTGCAGCTTAAAAACCCCAGGTAATCTTCTCTAAGGCTAGAAACCTCTCTCCAGCCTGGTCCAGCACTTCCCTCCAGTTCAGTCCTTGTTCCTCGGGGGTTTCCAATAGTCTCCTTTGGGCGGGGAGTCAGTGACGAACCTCAATGATGTCACTCCCTGCCTTAAATAACTTTTGCATATGGAAGGAACCCTTTGTCTCCAGCTTGGTTCCCACACCTGGTCAGTGGAAAAACACTGGTATTCCAAGATATAGTCCAGTATCAGTTCATCTGGTCACATGACCCTGTAGTGTCACAGCAGCCAAGACTCAGACACTGTTTGTAGCGTCCTCAGAAAGGCTCAGTGGTGAGAGATAAACTTCTTCTAAGGCCTGTTGTTTTCTCTAATGGCCCTTCCCAGCCAGCCATCTAGACTGACTACATTCTGCCTAGTGGGCATTTCCCAGGTGTAAAATATTTGTAATACAGATACACAGTCGATATTCCTAAGTTCAGATACAAAAATGATACATACATACAAATAGGATAATCAGATCCAGTAAATTATAACCTTTTCAATGATATCTAACATTCCTTGTCTTGCACAAAATACATAATAATTAAGCCATACTCATATTATTATATTAATATTACTAAGAATAATATGGGGCATAATGCCACACCCACCTTAATAGATCCCCACACTCAGACCTGTGTATATGGGCTTGGTGGGAACTCCTGCACTTCAAGTTCTAGATCCCTGAACCCAGTAGGCAGTGTCTGTCCCTACACTGCTAAAATGCTAAAAGTCTGCCCTCAGTTCTCCAGCTGTCACTCCCAGACTCTTTGTCAGTCCTTTATTGTCTCTTTGTGAGACAGCCTCCCCTGCCCTTCTAGCTGGAGCACAACCCTGCTCTTCCCAGTGGGAACTCCCTAACTCCCCACAGCTTTACAGAGAGGTCATCTTTACCAGGGGAGCATCCCTTATGCACCGTGGCACTCTCACTGTCCCCCTAGGTCCTGCTGTCCAGTATGCAGACATATGTAGGTAAGCCCCTCTGTCATCAGATGTTCGGCTGCATGTGTGTTCTCCCTCTGTGCTGTCCTGGCTCTGTGCAGACAGCTGGCACAGCAGACCTTGAGCATACCACCCAATAAATCCACAGACTCAGTTTTCAGTGAAGGAACTTGGTCAGATTTATTGCCAACGAGGCATAGTGCTAATGCCTGGGCTCAATGGTTACAGGTACACTAACATGTATGCCCGTGACAACGGACCAGCTCAGGGAATGGCAGGACTTCCCATTCTCCCCTCGACCAGACAATGACATTGCCTCTGAGATACATCTTTATACACCAATACAAACAAGTTACGTATCGCCCCTGCCATATCAGGGTGCCACCCTCTGACGTATTAGGGTGCCACCCGTCGCCTTGTACCTGTAGGCTCGATCAAAACATCTCTATCTATCATGCTGTCATCCTGACCTTATCCTTTAAATGGGTCAGTGTGTTCCTGTTATCTTTGGGGAATGTGTTTGGTATCGGGGTGTTCTGGTACCACCCGTCTGGAATGTGCTTGCGTGAGTGCTTTGTGCCTAGCAATGCTTAGGAATATATGTTTTTGTAATATCAGCCCTATACTTGCCAAAAGAGTCAGGGCCTTTTGCTCACAACTTAACTTTGCTTTATATCAGCAAAGTTTTAACTACTTTAGCCCTGGCCTCAGGCTTCACACCAGGACTCTGATATAAGGCCTTATGTTTTGGGCCCTCTCCCTACTCACCCTCCACTGTTCTCTTGTCTTCAGCCCTCTCCGACCCTCAACTCAGGCTTTCTGGCTTGGAGCCAGCAGGCACCTCCTTCTGCTGCTCTTCCTGCCTTCAGCTCTCTGGCCTGTGGGTCTCTGGCTTGGGGAGGTCAGCCAGCAAATCCCACTTGCTCTGTCTGCCTTCAGCCTTCCCGCAGAAAACGTCTTCTGGGTTCCGGCAGCTCTCATGTGCCCAGAGTGACTGACTGACCAGGCAGCTCTCACTTGTATTCTTCCTGATTGACCCTTGCAGTCCTGACTCACTGGGTCTCTCTGCTCTCTCAGACTTTCCCTGTTATTTGTATAGATCCAGGAACTTCCCTGCCCTCCTAACTGGTCAAACTAGGAGCACCTTTTGTGGCACAGAGAAGCTGGACCTATTTAATTTTATGGGGCCCACCACCCTGTGACAGTCTGTTTACAATTTTTTGAAAGAAACTTAATTATCTTGGAATTGAAATATGTTTAAATAGTGTTAGTGCAGTCAAAGCTCAGAGATCCATTAAAGTATTGTGGCAAATTGCCGGTACTGTTCTCTGGGTCTCGCGCTTTCTCTTCTCTGGGGTAGGTTCAGGGCGATATTGCTTGCCTCTGAACCAGTTCTTAATCACTCCCCTAGTGTCCTTGGAGGAGGGGAGTGGAGAGGGAGGGACCTGGGCCCGCCCTCTACTCCAGGTCCCAACCCAGGGGCCCT